>NW_025766481.1:1280000-1419201 GCF_003918875.1 Haliotis rubra
TAGTGGTGTGTGTGTAGTGTAGTGTGGTGTGAGTGTAGTGTGGTGTGGTGTGGTGTGGTGTGGTGTGTAGTGTGGTAGTGTGTAGTGTAGTGGTGTGTAGTGGTAGTGTGTAGTAGTGTGAGTGTGTGTGTGGTGTAGTGTGGTGTAGTGTAGTGTAGTGTGTAGTGTGTAGTAGTGGTAGTGGTGTGGTGTGGTGTGGTGTGGTGTGGTGTAGTGTGAGTGTGGTGTGGTAGTAGTAGTGGTAGTGGTGTGTAAGTAGTAGTAGTGTAGTAGTAGTGTAGTGTAGTGTGTAGTGTAGTGTAGTGTAGTGTGTGTGTGTGGTAGTGTAGTGTAGTGGTGTAGTGTGGTGTGGTGTGGTGTAGTGTGGTGTAGTGTGGTGTGGTGTGTGTGGTGTGGTGTGTGGTGTAGTGTAGTAGTAGTGTGGTGTGTAGTAGTAGTGTGTAGTAGTAGTAGTGTAGTGTGGTGTGGTGGTGTAGTGTGGTGTGGTGTGTGTAGTAGTGGTAGTGTGTGTGGTGTGTATGAGTGTAGTAGTAGTAGTAGTGTAGTGTAGTGTAGTGTAGTGTGGTAGTGTAGTGTGGTGTGGTGTAGTGTAGTGTAGTGTAGTGTAGTGGTAGTGTGGTGTAGTGTGGTGTGGTAGTGTAGTGGTAGTAGTGTAGTAGTGTAGTGTGTAGTGTGTAGTGTAGTGTAGTGTAGTGTAGTGTAGTAGTGTGTAGTGTGTGTAGTATGTGTGTGTGGTGTGTAGTGTAGTGTGGTGTGGTGTGTAGTGTAGTAGTGTGTAGTGTGGTGTGGTAGTAGTAGTGTGGTAGTAGTGTGTAGTAGTGGTAGTAGTAGTAGTATAGTGTATGGTGTAGTGTAGTGTAGGTGTATGTAGTATGTAGTAGTGTGGTGTAGTGTGGTGTAGTGTAGTAGTATGGTGTAGTGTGGTGTAGTGTGTAGTGTAGTGTAGTGTGGTGTGGTAGTAGGTAGTGTAGTGTGGTGGTATGGTGTAGTGTAGTAGTGTGGTGTGTAGTGTAGTGTAGTGTGGTGTGTAGTATGTAGTGGTGTAGTGTGGTGTAGTAGTAGTGTAGTAGTAGTAGTGTGTAGTGTGAGTGTAGTGTGGTATGTGTAGTGTAGTGTGGTGTAGTGTGGTGTAGTGTAGTAGTAGTGTGGTAGTGTGGTGTAGTGTGGTGAAGTGGTGTGGTGTAGTGTAGTGTAGTGTAGTAGTGTAGTGTAGTGTAGTGTAGTAGTAGTGTAGTGGTAGTAGTGGTAGTGTGTGTGTAGTAGTGTAGTGTAGTAGTGGTATGGTATGGTGTGGTGTGGTGTGGTGTGGTGTGGTGTGTAGTGGTAGTAGTGTATGTGGTAGTAGTGTATGGTGTAGTGTGGTGTGGTGTAGTGTGTGGTGTGGTGTGGTAGTGGTGTGGTGTAGTGTGGTGTAGTAGTAGTAGTGTAGTGTGTGGTGTGGTGTAGTGGTGGTGTGGTGTGGTGTGTGGTGTGTGGTAGTGTGGTGTGTAGTAGTGTGGTGTAGTGTAGTGTGTAGTGGTGTGGTGTAGTGTGGTGTAGTGTGGTAGTGTGGTGTGGTGGTGTGTGGTGTGGTGTGGTGTGGTGTGGTGTGGTGGTGTGGTATGGTGTGGTGTAGTGTGGTGTAGTGTAGTGTGGTGTAGTGTGGTGTGGTGGTGTAGTGTGGTGGTGGTGTGTGGTAGTGTAGTGGTATGGTGTGGTGTAGTATGGTGTGGTGTGGTGTGGTGGTGGTGTAGTGTAGTATGGTGTAGTGTAGTGTGAGTGTGGTGTGGTGTGGTGTGGTAGTGTGGTGTGGTAGTGAGTAGTAGTGTAGTGTGGTGTGGTGTGGTGTGGTGTGGTATGAGTGTGTGTAGTGTAGTGTGGTAGTGTAGTGTAGTGTGGTGTGGTGTATGGTGTGTAGTATGTATGGTGTATGGTGTGTAGTGTGGTGTAGTATGGTGTGGTGAGTAGTGTGTAGTGTAGTGTGGTGTGGTGTGGTAGTGGTAGTGTAGTGTGGTGTATGGTGTGGTAGTGGTGTAGTGTGGTGTGGTGGTGGTGTAGTGTGGTGTGGTGTAGTGTAGTGTGTGGTGTGGTGTGGTGTAGTATAGTGTAGTGTGGTGTGTGGTGGTGTGGTGTGGTGGTAGTATGGTGTGGTGTGTGGTAGTGTAGTAGTGTGGTAGTAGTGTAGTATGGTATGGTGTGTGGTATGGTGGTGTGTGTGTGGTGGTGTGGTAGTGGTGTAGTGTAGGTGTGGTGTAGTGATGGTGGTGGTGTGGTGTGGTGTGGTGTGGTAGTGGTGTGGTGTGGTGTGGTGGTGTAGTGGTGTGGTGTGGTGTGGTGTGGTGATGGTGGTGGTGTGGTGGTGGTGGTGGTGGTGGTGTAGTGTGTGACCTATATATTCCACGTGTTGTCAATCACAAGGAAGGCTTATTTCTCATGTGTCCTCAAATCAAGCCTGTCATAGAAACATGTTCCCCACGCCAGACCCTCCTATTAGAAACATTACAACTTCCCTCTCACGTAGTTGTTGTAAACATGTTCATTTGTTTATCTGTTTCATGTCAGATGCTTCAGATTATTCCCTGCTATTTCACCCATATCAGATTTACATTACACACGTACATTATACTAATGCGTCACTGTATTTATAATCAGAATTGAAATGAGGTACACATGCACATACATGAAATTATAAGGCGCTCTACAGAAAAACATAGAGACATCATTGATGACGTCATATTTTATTACTTTTGGGTACGATTACCCTGCAACGATCGTTTTACGACCGGTGAGTCATTCCTTTGATCGCAATTTGCGGTTAAACAAAAAAATCATTTGCGACTGATAATAGAAATTTCACCAGTTTTATTGCGACCTGATTATGAGACGGCTCTCATTTTTCTCATAGATCTCAATCGGGTCTCAATAGATTCGCTTCTTGTTTACGAGTCTATATGCGAGTGCACTACAACCAAGTTGCGACCCCCATGCAACCATCAGAGATTGACTTGCTACCGCATTGAGAGTGCCTGTGGTGATCGTTGTGACCATCGTTGCGAGTGTATTCGATCGAGTTGCAACTCAACCAGGTTTAGTAGGAGCAATACTTAGCGACTGAAAAACTCTTAAAACTTTGCGATCATTGATGCAACCGAATAGGGAGTCTGTTACGATCAATGAGACCGAATTGAGAGTGCATTGAGACCTATGCGATCTCATTGCGACCACATTTGAGACCTCTTGCGACTGTCATCGGTAGCACATCTTTTGCGAGAGTAATTGCAACCAAAGAGACCATGTTTGAGACCATGGAGACCGCGTTGAGACTAATTTGCGACCGTATTGCGAGTCTTAGCGAGTGATGGCGAGCAGAGGCCAATTTTCGGCCGTAACTGGGTTGCAGGCCCAGTGTTAGACTAACAACTAGTCTCTGAAATGAACATATTTTACTGAAAAAAGTTCATAGTAAAAAAAATATAAAATATAATGAAAAGGAGCCCTGAGACTTTCTTCACCTGAGGAAATCTAGACTTGCCACATTTTCTAGACTTGTGTGGGCTTTCTTGGATATATTTGCTTCAGGGTCTGTACGAGAGACTAGCCCAGTGTAACCGGGTTGTTGATTACTGTTCCAAGAAGGCAATACACCAAACTGAAATGATTGTCCCCATGCGAGGGTCTGTAAGTTCCACATCAGTTAAAGTATTTATATGAATGCCAGGGTTTTAAATTAAAAGCAGTATGTTTATATTCAAATTCTCGTCATATTGCTGAGTGCGGCGTAAAACTTAACTCACTCACCCAAATTCTCGTCCCGATATGGCTGAAATATTGCCGATGTGACGTTAAATTTCAACTCACTCACTCACTTAATACACCAAACCCCTTTAACAGCGGGCTGTCAAATAACTGTTATACTGCTGAAATCCTTATTCATACACTGTAATGATAAAATGGGTGAGTTGGGTTCTATCGGTATTCCATTTCAATAAAGGCGTGGATAATTATGATACCAGCTTAGAATGACAATATGATAACTTGGATATGTTGATACTGTATGACAGACATGTCACATGATGCATGGTGGTAACAGGTTTCACCTAGGTGTTAACATCTTGTAATTCACCACGACACTCTTCACGAATATGGATGAGCACGAAACATAAGTCAACCGTACATACATGTATGAATGGAAGGTGAACAGGTCGTGATCCAAGTGGGATTTTACGTTTAATTTACATTCAACGAAGAAAACAGTGAAAAGTGTTTTGAGTTTTAATATATAGTTGCTTGATCAGGTTTCACAAGTTGTACATACATGTTTACAACTGGCCATACTGCTTATAGAAACCAGGGACAACGATTAAATCTTTCGTGACATTCATTTCTTTGACACGTCATTAACACATCACTTCACATTAAATAGCCTCACTAAACCACATTATGCCAGCTAAACAGCCCCACGCTCTAACAACGATTTGCAGTGATATTAATGTCATAAATATTATTACGTCGTTATTAAATGCATCCTCAGAAGGCAGTTTGGGTTGCATTTACCTAACTGAAATTATCATCATCATCATCATACATATAGGATTAGTACTACAGAGAAAATATTCATCTACCTCTCCCTCTCTCCCTGCCTCCCTCTCTCTCTCCCTCCCTCTCTCTGCCCCCCCCCCTCTCTCTCTCTCTCTCTCTCTCTCTCTCTCTCTCTCTCTGTGCCTTATTTCAAGTGAAAAGAAAAAGGTTCAAGATACACCAATAACTGAAGTCCACTGTCGACACTGTGATGCTCGGGGACTAGCAACATGTAAACCAATATACGAGATGAATACTTCTCACAGCTACAAAATGCCTATAATGGACAACTAACTATTCCTGCTATTTTTAAGTCTACAAACTAACCTTTGTATACAGGTATTGAACACTGTTGATTTATTTAAATGAATTGCAAGCTGTATTATAGGCCTCTAGGAGTACATTACGAATAAAATGTCTGTCTGTCAAGCATGACCACTAATAGTCTACTCAAAGTTTATATAGGAGTGCTATTATACTTGAATACAACGCTTTGTTAAGAGATTTCAAGACGCATAAGTCTTGTGGTAACAGGTGGTAACATGGCGCATGTCATTCCGACACTGATGCGGCGGGGAAGAATAAAACTACTTCCTGGTTCCTTCTCCATGTTTAATAGGTCAGGCTACGGGTGTAGTTGACACGGAATGTGGGATGAACCGGATCTAGCAGAAGACCATCATCAGGCTTATTGATGTTTTGAAATCTTTGAAGCACTGAAACAAAGACGTTTGTATTCCAGGATCGTCATAGGCCGAGTGCGATATTTAATGAGAATAAGACATCAATTTATGCTTATTTCTATCTGCATGAACCATTAACACATACTTTTGCTGTTTGATTGGCTGATAATAGAATGGTTTGTTTTGCATTTTTGCATTATTGCGTTGCGCGGTCTTTGTCCTAAGTTATTAATATGTTAAGATTAATTTACAGGTAAGAATGCTGTTATACGCTGCTGCCCAGCTAGGTTGAATATGTTAGGCTATATCGGTGTGGTTTGCACATATAGCACCAATTGCAAGGTAAACGAACGACTGACATTCAGAGGAACGTCGACAGTACTGAGTGGTGCTGTTGGTCTCTGAGGTGTGTTGGTATCTTCACGGACCTATGTAACAGAATACAAAATGATACACAAGGTGGGGTTATGTAAATACATGAAACAGCGATCCTTCCTACCAGTGGAGCAATATATACAAGTATGTTTATACACAGGTACATAATCTGTTACAGAGTAAATACCTTTGTTAAGTTATACTCCGTTCGATGTATTTTCTTAACGTTCTGATGGCAGTCGCGGTGGCTGAGCGAATTAGGCGGCTGACTGTGTGTGCTGGCGATTAGGTGCCTGACTCTGAGGGTGTGGGTTCAAATCCCGCATGGGACTCAACCGAACAAAAGTACTAGAATCTGTACTTTACTAAGAAAGTGTAATCCCAAATATAACATATGTTACGTTCTGATAAACCATGTGATTTTGTTGTGGCGGCGGAAACACAAGGTCATCTGTCTGATTTCAGTTTGCTAACCGCTACAATGGCAAGAACGACCTTGACCCGAGTATGCAAGGGTCATTCAGCGAAGACACGTCAGAATCACCAGCATGTTCCAAACCTCGTGCTGTCTACATCACAATCTTCATCTTGGTCCTCCTGGTCCTCGCGGGAATAGCCGCTGCCATCGCCACCGCCGTCCTCGTGACCAATGGTAACTCAGGCTTTTCATTATCAAAACGTTGTTACCCGTGAAGGTCCGGATTAGAATGAACCTTCAGTAACCCATGCTTGTCCTGAGAGGCGACTAACGGGATCGGGTGGTCAGGCTCGCTGGCTTGGTTGACGCATGTCATCGGTTCCCAATTGCGCAGATCGATGCTCGTGCTGTTGATCACTGGATTGTCTGGTCCACACACGATTAGTTACAGACCGCCGCCATAAAGCAGGAATATTGCTGAGTGTAGCGTTAAACTTAACACACTCACTCACTCATAACGTTGTTTTTATTCCTGTATAATAACAATCTTTACCCCGGGTCTACATCTTGCTACAGGCACCAGTATGTATTTCACGTCAGGAAGGTTTGAAGTTTGGTGATAATACATTCAGAAGATTTGTAATGATTTAGAAAAATAACTAGGTTAATATAAGTGAAATGACTTCTGAGTAAAAGAGAAATTGAAGAGCTAGTAGGAGCCATTTACAAAGATAATAAGATTACATGTACACTTTAAGCTACTAAAGGATACATCTGGATTTGAGAAATCGTCATTTCGCAGCATTATAATACGTGTGGCTATTGTAACACCTATCCACTTACATGGATAAGCGCATTATACGACGTTTTAAAGAAAAGTCAACTCCGATAAGTGTTGTGTTTTTGTTCAAATTGTAAACAACGCCCATGAATATGTACCAAACTGAGATCTACCAACATGTCAGTGAAACAACACGAAAGACTGGCTGATAAATAAAATGGAAGTAAAACCAAATCCTCAGGTTTATTCGACAATTGCAGAGGTTTTCAAAGTGGAAATATGTTTTCAGGTCAACATTCAGGTCAGTGTTGATTTCCAATGTACTTTTTATAATTATCCACTGTATGTACGTGTACAATGTAGATATTTCGAGCATTGGGAATACGTAAAAGACAGGTGAAACATGAACTGTGGATACGCAAGTATCTGGAACTATGGATACACACATTGGTGGGCGAAACACATGGGTCACGCATGGTGTGGAAATCACCAATATACGATGACATGTAACACGCCATACCAGAGGAAGTATAGGTGTAGAGGTTACAAACGTCCACAGACAATGTTCACATGATGGCTAATGATGGCAGTGTGGGGGCTAGCAAAACACACCCAAATACCCCCAGACAACAATTCTTGCCTGACAACATGCGAGTTGCGTACGTATGAAAATGCAGATTGGTTTGATAGATCCCTATACCAGTCTGACCCAAGGCTATGTCTGCACGTCTCCCCTGAAGTAGATCTTACTGGCGACATGCTCACGCTGATTTGTAACAGGATTGTGTATCAACGGACCGTTTGGCGAGTCATTTACGAAATACATAGTAAAAATACACATTCGTGTACCATCAACACATAAAAGCATGATGCATTTGTATCAAATCTTACACATATTGTCAGGAGGCTAATAATGCGTTCTGTATAACGAACTTATGAAGGTTTTGCTCTATAAATTATAACTACTCTAAAAAAGGTATATTAGCTTATAGTCATACAGATATACATGCAAAGATACTGGGGATATATATAGGGGATTTACTCCCTGAAGAAATTCTACATTGTTGTTTTTTCAACTATTTTTTCAAAATAATCTAACTGTATACCTGCGAACTTTTTCTATGCGAAGATATATATGGAGATAGTTGTAAATTATTCATTTGTAATCTATGCCGATCAAATGACAATAACAATTGGGCAATCTCACAAACGTTCATGTTCTTCCTACAGAATTTTACAGAATATACGAAGCTCATAACATATCTTCTTTTTTTTTGTAATTTTTTATTTTGTTGCATTTTTCAACATTTTATACAAACAGTTAACGATGATAATCCAGTATACATGATGAACAATCAAATAGGTTTAGCAGAATAAATCATGACATGACGACCAGAACTTGAAGAAAGCATTGATATTACAATTAATTATTGACGAACACTTTGTTAGCATATAATATTCGAACAGTTTAAAATGAAAAACTTGAAAAGATGGCATAATGTTGTTAAACCTATATACTTAAACTCATAACATATCTTGTCCCCAAGCAGCCATTGTGTTCAAGTGGCACACAGCCAAACAGGACACATCTACATATCGATTCCGGAGCCTAGTGCCTTTTGGGATTGCAGTTAAAACCACATAAACTCCCAGCAGTGATTGTTCCCCACGTCTATGTTACAGGTGGATAGTGTAGATCGACATTAAGCAGGTTATACCATGTACTCAGTGTGTTCAGTGGGTCATCATGACACAGCAGTTGTATTGTCCTCTACTCCTGTACTTATATTACCTTGTGTTATACTGTCATGCTATATATATCGCGTGTTCATCCCTTAATGATTTTATGCACGCTCCTGAACAATGTATATGTAACTAGTTACACTTCTTGCATTCAGCGTTTGGTTCTTAATGAATGAATACTTTTAATCTAATACACAAAACATACACTGAACTGCGGACTGTGCCATCACAACACACAACGATGGAGGACCCTTCAGCTCAGACACACATGAGGTGGGCGAATCACCGTGAATTTCTCGAAGAATGATTATAGTTGATTCATCCTGTAGTGCGCTTTACAATACCATTGAATCCAATGTTGGGGGCATTTTATGAAAAATCTTCCTGTGTGACAGATTTAAATTTAAATACTGAAAATATGCGGGGAAAAAATAAAGCGATACATTGCGACAACGTCACATTTTGATATAAAGAAACCGTAAACAATTTCTGGTTACACGTTCACTTCATTTTCATTAGACTTAGTCATAAGCCTTCTTTGGAATGGAGCCACGTTTGAGGTCGAAATAGGTAATAGGTCGTGGTCAAGGCCAGCATTTAGGGTGGTGTTACAGAATGGTACATTAGAGGCCAATTTTCAATGGTTTCGGGCCGTTCTGTTGGAACTTTTCTGTCCTCCAGGAGTTGTCACTCGTGGTCTACCGGTTCTTAACGTCATTGGTTAGCTGATGTTTCGACTGATAGTCGATGGGTGACAACAAACATCGCTTGTAATAGCCGTCAGTGACATGCCAGCATCCCGCATACTTGCAATAGCCGTCAATGACATGCCAGCATCCCGCATACTTGCAATAGCCGTCAATGACATGCCAGCATCCCGCATACTTGCAATAGCCGTCAATGACATGCCAGCATCCCGCATACTTGCAATAGCCGTCAATGACATGCCAGCATCCCGCATACTTGCAATAGCCGTCAGTGACATGCCAGCATCCCGCATACTTGCAATAGCCGTCAATGACATGCCAGCATCCCGCATACTTGCAATAGCCGTCAATGACATGCCAGCATCCCGCATACTTGCAATAGCCGTCAATGACATGCCAGCATCCCGCATACTTACAATAGCCGTCAGTGACATGCCAGCATCCCGCATACTTGCAATAGCCGTCAATGACATGCCAGCATCCCGCATACTAGTACTTGCAATAGCCGTCAATGAAATGCCAGCATCCCGCATACTTGCAATAGCCGTCAATGAAATGCCAGCATCCCGCATACTTGCAATAGCCGTCAATGACATGCCAGCATCCCGCATACTTGCAATAGCCGTCAATGAAATGCCAGCATCCCGCATACTTGCAATAGCCGTCAATGAAATGCCAGCATCCCGCATACTTGCAATAGCCGTCAATGACATGCCAGCATCCCGCATACTTGCAATATGCCAGCATCCCGCATACTTGCAATAGCCGTCAATGACATGCCAGCATCCCGCATACTTGCAATAGCCGTCAATGAAATGCCAGCATCCCGCATACTTGCAATAGCCGTCAATGAAATGCCAGCATCCCGCATACTTGCAATAGCCGTCAATGACATGCCAGCATCCCACATACCTAAAACTTGCCATCCTTAAGCAGTTGGCTTTTGAATAGACCTCATATTTGCTTATCGCCAGCGAATTCAATTATTGATTTTTCAAATTATCGAGCTGTAAGAACAGTTTACTAATTGTTATGTATTTTTTATAATAGTGTTGTATAAACGTACTAATACTGAGACTATAGCAATTGTTCCTGTAGAGCATGTGACCATTTTCAGTTTTTGTCAATTTCACTCATGTGGAAAAATCTTTTTCGACTGTTCACATGCCAATTTCTGTACATTTACATACCCAATATCTAAGATACGTTCTTGAATCATGGTATTTCGCCATTTTTAATACTTCACCAATTCAATTTTGCATTGCTTGCAAATCAGTCTGGTTGTCTGTTTCTTAACAAAGATATATAGTTCCTTCTGACACCATGGGACATAATGTATGCAGCATCCATTCGCATGGACAGATGTTTGAAGGCTGTTGACTTTAGCTACAACTTAAATAAACAGGAGGAACCTCACATCGCTAAATGGTTCACTGAAGTATATAGAAACAGATAGGGAATTAACGTAGGTGTCTGGAGACCCAGACCAGGTGGATTTACCCAACCCAGTGGACTCCACTGTGTAAACCGAGTGTTGTGGACAACACGAGATGGACAGTGTGAGTTTTTCATATGGAGTCTATTGTATTTCTGTGGTCTGCAATGGTGATCAGAGGAACGGATTTGGAAACATGATATGGTGAGCAGAGTGTACATAAGGTACAAGAACATTATGGGGTTTTACCCTGTGTTTGCAAACATTGTGATCATTACAGGCAGAATTGTATCCGGGATCGCGTGCAGGACATATACGAGACAGGCTAGTTTTACAGGTTTAGGAGAGCTACGGTGAAGGTACATCCAGTGTGGATACAAGTAAAGTGTTGGACAAACCGACTAGTCAGATGACAGTATTAAATAGGAATATATACTCTGTGCACGACATGATCACGCTTATCGGAAACGTAGATGGCATAGACTACACATTTGGAACATCGGGTCGAAAAACTCTGACATAAAGAACCTAACATAACCAATTCAGAAGATACCAACCGTTGAAGAGTATTGCACGTACTGGCTGCCGATAATACCCATTCAGATGATTTGATATTACTGTTGACACCAAGACGGTAGTTCCCCCGAGTATTAGTGATACTTCGCCTCCTTTAACTGTGTTATCAATTGCAGTATCATTTCATCATTTCTCACTCTTCTCATTATCTATCGGCTACTGCTTCTCTTTACAGTCCTCGTATTAAATCCACAGTTTATTTAATTATATGCCTGACACCAAGAAAGGGCGACAATTTTATTGATTTGTTTTAAGAACAAACAAAAGATCTTGAGATTTTATGGCCGCTTTACAGAATAATATTGTCCAATGCCATCGATTTCTTCGTGGACGTCTTTAGATACTGTGGCTCGCATGTAAAATCTGATACCTGTATATGTTTAGGCGCAGCCTGGCGAGTTTGGATATTGAATATGAACAAGTATTTAACTCTTTTTTTGGTCATCACGCCAAAATTTAAAAAAAAAAGTGGCAGCAAGAAATAAATCAAAAACGTCTATACAGAAAAAAGACAATAATAGGAGAAACATCAGCAGTGAGAATCATGGGACTGTACACCGTTTTGGACATTAAATAAACAGTTCTCAGTGAAAACAACAGTATCTGATGCCACGGAGCCGTCGCCTTGGGAACTCTACTATACACATACAGTTTCCATAATAGAGATGCTAACTGATGTTACAGTTTCAGACTGACTGACTGACTGAGTTTGGTTTTACGCCGCTTTTAGCAATATTCCAGCAACATCACGGCGGGGGACACCAGAAATGGGCTTCACACATTGTGCCCATGTGGGGATTCAAACCCGGGTCTTCGGCGTGACGAGCCAACGCTTTAACCACTAGACTACCCCACCGCCCCTTACAGTTTCAGAGGAAGTGGGTGAAGTTGTAAACACTTGATGCATTAAGTATGTGTCAGTTTTGTGAAACATATGGCAGATCCCATTCAGATGTTACAACTGAGGAAGATATATTGATAGCATTTGGTAGTCTCAAGTTAAATATGTCCCGGGAGCTGAAGGAATACCAGCAATATTTGTTAACTGTATCGAGTTTATGCGGTTATCCCAACAGCTGCTATGTTAAATGAATTTCCTAAAAAAAGGTCAAAGGGTATTGTTACAATTTTAAGAAAAGTAAAACGTATGATCCTAATGACAAACGTATATTTCTGCATCGTCGAAGTAAATCTAACTATATCTTTCAGTATTGTAATTCCACTGTCTTAACATTAACTACATTTAGAACATGCTGTTTATGATGAACCATCGCATAATTTAGGCTGTAAACCTTAAATGTTCCTTACAAGATAGCTACATTTTGTTTCCGGGCACCTACCCCACATCTGGCTGACATTGGGGCTACCATCTTCTGGCCTTTTGGCCCATATTTGTTTAGGCCTTCTGGTTGTCCTTACCTTTTTAGCCTTTGTCCTTTCCCGACCTTCATAGTTTATGAATTGTCACGTTTTCGTTTTCTTCCGTGATCAACTTTCCATTACCATAACAGCTCTTTTCCTTTTTAGCTTTATTAATCGTTTTCAGGAATTTCTTGACCGTTTTGAAGAAGGTGTCATATTGGTCATGTAGTTATAGGAGTGTTATCTCTGTCTGGTTTCCGCCACATCACGACGACGTGCAGATAGTCTCGGCCAGATAAACGAGAGGCTGATATAATGATACGACTGTTCAGTCGTTCAGAACATGTACAGGTACGTGTTTAAAAGTGTCCTTTCCATACTTGTCATGAAAATTGTTTACTATTTCAGGTGTCAAGTACCAGTACAGTAAGTAAACGTTACATACTAACAATCGACTTAACGATCTATCATGTCATTTGGTGAACATTTTAATGATATTTGCGATATATCATAACGCATTATTCTAACCTTCCATGAAATGGTCATGATATAATCGGTCTATTATAACACGAAATCCACATGTAATAATATACCGTGTCTAACCTAACATCCAGTGCATATGTTATTGCTGAGTGCGGCCTAAAACTAAACTCACTCACTCCAGTGCATATGTGAACAATTTGCCTAATCTGTCCTAACATTTAGTGCACATGTTTTATTGGTATAGTTCTTGCTTCAAAACGGTATAAGAATCTATACCGAAACATCACCATTGTCAAAATACAGAAGTTGATCATCAATAAAATCTTGTCATCTTCAGTGCTCACGTGAATAATATATCTTCTCTATCATAATATGCAGTGCACATGTGAATAACATCCCATGGTCTTTTATGACGGTTGGTGTACATTTGAAAAATATGCCTCCTCTCTCATAACGGTCGGTGTACATGTGAAAAATATGCCTCCTCTCTCATAACGGTCGGTGTACATGTGAAAAATATGCCTGCTCTCTCAAAACGGTCGGTGTACATGTGAATAATATGCCTGCTCTCTCATAACGGTCGGTGTACATGTGAGTAATATGCCTGCTCTCTCATAACGGTCGGTGTACATGTGAAAAATATGCCTGCTCTCTCATAACGTTCCACGCACAGGTATACAATACACATCACTGCACATGTGAATGCATGCCTTGGTATGTAATGTCAAGCGATATACACGACATTGTACATCGATCATGGCAGTGAAGAAATCAGAAATTCCATCCTCACCTCAAAATTAACATGTCTTTTTCCACAAAAGCCTTGGGAATAAAAATATGAATTTGCATAATCATACAGAAATATCACAAGTCTCTCGGACACTTCTGTGTTATTCAAATGCCGATTCATATGGACTTAAAAGCAAAGAAATTAAGTCCTACATCATGGTAGTTCTCTTGATAATGAGGCTGTCCCAACAGGTTCTTTTTGTGAATCATCGCTGTAATATAATAATAATAATAATAAATAATAAATTATGCATTTATATAGCGCATCTTATCCAGATATAATCCTGCATTTATATAGCGCATCTTATCCAGATATAATCCTGCATTTATATAGCGCATCTTATCCAGATATAATCCTGCTCAAGAGCGCTCAGTCATATGCTCTTTTGAAGAGTATGGTCTTCAGGGTGGATCGGAAGCTGCTGACATCCTCAGATTTCCTGACATCCGCCGGAAGCTCGTTCCATAGAACTGCACCAGCTCTGCTGAAAGTCCTATTTCCATAAGTTGTGGTCCGGGCCGGTGGCACTATCATCTGCTGTTTACATGCAGATCTCAGTGCACGTTCTGGTTGATACAACTGTGTGAGGTCTTGCAAGTACATTGGAGCCAAACCATGGAGTGATTTGAAGACAAACAGCAGTAGTTTGAAAACTGGGTTGACCTCTGGTTTCAGATAAATTATAAATAGTACTGTCCCAGTATACAACTATTTTTGAAGTGTCATGTCATGGTAGAATGGAAATAAACTCACTTTGTTCTGAATGAAGTCGTCTCACTGCAGTCTGGATACATGTTATTCATTCATTTGAAACCTCGCGCTTCACAGCTGGGTTCCAGATTGAAATATAAGGTATCTAATCTACACTTTGACAGACTCAAAACAGTCAATGCACAAAATGTCTGCATTCCAAATATGATACATGGTTGTAGTATTTCTCAATTGATGTATATTGTACTCAATCATGTTGCAAACACGTTACCGCGAGGACGGGAGCTCCTTGGGGAGTGTTTTTCCAAATATGCAACCTGCAGTGGTTACACGTGTGCGTTTCTTTCATTGTTTATTTCCATATTTCAGCCAGGGCGGAGGTAAAGCTTCGTGTAGTGAATGTCAACTACACCGAGGCGCTGTCAGACAAAACGTCGCTCGAATTTAGAGAACTTCAAAATGAGTTTTGTTCAAATGTAAGTGCGTATACAAACCTTTCTGTGTAACCCGCACGATAACTATAATTGTTTCAAGCCTGTTGAATTCCTGTTTAAGGAAACCTTTTACCAATGTAAACTCTTCTTTCTCTTAATAACCACTACATCTTGTAAAAGGAAAGCAGGGTTTGTTATGTTCCTAATTAAAAAGTAGGGATTTGAGATACCTATGTTTGTAGTTGACATGAAGGTGTTTGTAAGAGAGAAAGCGATGTTAGTAGCTGACAGGAGGACGTTTCCAGCTGTCAGGAGGATCTTTCTAGCTGAAAGGAGGATGTTTGTGGCTGACAGGAAGATGTTTGTAGCTGACAGGAGGATGTTTGCAGCTGACATGAGGACGTTTGTAGCCGACAGGAGGACGTTTGTAGCTGACAATAGGATGTTTGTAGCTGACATAGGATGTTTGTAGCTTACAGGAGGATGTCTGTAGCTGACAGGAGGATGTTTGTAGCTGTCTGGAGGATCTTTGTAGCTGACAGGAGGACGTTTGTAGCTGATGGGAGGAAGTTTGTAGCTGACAGGAGGATGTTTGTAGCTGTCTGGAGGATCTTTGTAGCTGACAGAAGGATGTTTGTAGGTGACAGATGGATGTTTGCAGCTGACAGATTGATGTTTGTAGCTGACAGGAGGATGTTTGTATCTAACAGGAGGATGTTTGTAGGTGACAGGAAGATGTTTGTGGCTGACAGGAGGATGTTTGTAGCAGACAGGAGGATGTTTGTGGCTGACGGGAGGATGTTTGTAGCTGACGTGAGACATGGATGTATCTTTTGTATGACAGGAGGATGTTTGTTTGTAGCTGACAGTGAGATGTTTGTAGCTGACAGGAGGATGTTTGTAGCTGACTCGAGGTGGTTTGAAGCTGACAGGAAGATGTTTGCAGCTGACAGGAGGATGTTTGTAGCTGACAGGAGGATGTCTGTAGCTGTCGGGAGGATCTTTGTAGCTAACAAGAGGACGTTTGCAGCTGTCTGGAGGAAGTTTGTAGCTGACAGGAGGATGTTTGTGGCTGACAGGAGGATGTTTGTGGTTGACAGGAGGATGTTTGTAGATGACAGGAGGATGTTTGTAGGTGACGGGATGATGTTTGTAGCTGACAGTAGGATGTTTGTAGGTGACAGAAAGATGCTTGTAGCTGACAGGAGGATGTTTGTAGGTGACAGATGGATGTTTGTGGCTGACAGATGGATGTTTGTAGCTGACAGATGGATGTTTGTGGCTGACAGGAGGATGTTTGTAGCTAACAGCAGGATGTTTGTGGCTGATGTTTGTATCTGACAGGAGGATTTTTGTAGCAGAGAGGAGGATGTTTGTGGCTGACAGGAGGATGTTTGTGGCTGACGGGAGGGTGTGTGTAGCTGACAGGAGGATGTTTGTAGCTGACGAGGAGGATGTTTGTAGCTGACAGGAGGATGTTTGTAGCTGACAGGAGGATGTTTGTAGCTGACAGGAGGATGTTTGTAGGTGACAGGAGGATGTTTGTAGCTGACAGGAGAATGTTTCCAGCTGATAGGAGGGTGTTTGTGGCTGACGGGAGGTTTTTCCGTAGCTGACAGGAAGATGTTTGTATTTGACACATGGATGTTTGTAGGTGGCAGATGGATGTTTGTAGCTGACAGGAGGATGTTTGTAGCTAACAGGAGGATGTTTGTGGCTGATGTTTGTAGCTGATTTGAGGTTTTTGTAGCTGACAGGAGGATGTTTGTGGCTGACAGGATCATGTTTGTAGCTGACAGGAGGACGTTTGTGGCTGACAGGAAGATGCTTGTAGCTGACAGGTGGATGTTAACAGCTGACAGGAGTATTTTTGTGGCTTACAGGAGGATGTTTGTAGCTGACAGGGGGATGTTTGTTCCTGACAAGAAGGTGTTTGTAGCTCACAGGAGGATGTTTGTACCTGACAGGAAGATGTTTGTAGCTGACAGGAGGACGTTTGTAGCTGACATGAGGATGTTCGTATCATTCTGGAGGATGTTCGTAGCTGACAGGTGGATGTTTGTTGCTGACAGGAGGATGTTTGTAGCTGACAGATGGATGTTTGCAGCTGACAGATTGATGTTTGTAGCTGACAGGAGGATGTTTGTATCTAACAGGAGGATGTTTGTATCTAACAGGAGGATGTTTGTAGGTGACAGGAGGATGTTTGTGGCTGACAGGAGGATGTTTGTAGCAGACAGGAGGATGTTTGTAGCTGACAGGAGGATGTTTGTAGCTGACGTGAGGATGTTTGTAGCTGACAGGAGGATGTTTGTAGCTGACTGGAGGTGGTTTGAAGCTGACAGGAAGATGTTTGCAGCTGACAGGAGGATGTTTGTAGCTGACAGTATGATGTTTGTAGCTGTCGGGAGGATCTTTGTAGCTGACAGGAGGACGATTGTAGCCGACGGGAGGACGTTTGTAGCTAACAAGAGGTCGTTTGCAGCTGTCTGGAGGATGTTTGTAGCTGTCTGGAGGAAGTTTGTAGCTGACAGGAGGATGTTTGTGGCTGACAGGAGGATGTTTGTGGTTGACAGGGGGATGTTTGTAGATGACAGGAGGATGTTTGTAGCTGACGGGAGGATGTTTGTAACTGACAGGAGGATCTTTGTATCTGACAGGAGGATGTTTGTGGCTGACAGGATCATGTTTGTAGCTGACAGGAGGACGTTTGTAGCTGTCAGGAAGATGTTTGTAGCCGACATGAAGATGTTTGTAGCTGACAGGAGGATGTTTGTTGCTGACAGGTGGATGTTTGTAGCTGACAGGAAGATGTTTGTTGCTGACAGGAGGATGTTTGTAGCTGACTGGATGTTGTTTGTAGCTGTCAGGAAGATGTCTGTAGCTGACATGATGATGTTTGTAGCCGTCTGGTGGATGTTTGTAGCTGACAGGACGATGTTTGTGGCTGACAGGAGGATGTTTGTGGTTGACATTAGGAGGTTTGTAGCTGACAGGAGTATGTTTGCCGCTTACAAGAGGATGGTTGTAGCTGACAGGATGATGTTAATAGCTTACAGGAAGATGTTTGTAGCTCACAGGAGAACGTTTGTATCTGACAGGTGGATGTTAATAGCTGACAGGAGGACGTTTGTAGCTCACAGGAGGATGTTTGTGGCTGACAGGAAGATGTTTGTAGCTGACAGGAAGATGTTTGTAGCTGACAGGAAGATGTTTGTAGCTGACAGGTGGATGGCAATAGCTGACAGGAGTATGTTTGTAGCTCACAGGTGGATGTTTGTAGCTGACAGGAGGATGTTTGTAGCTGACAGGAGGATGTTTGAGGTTGACATTAGGAGGTTTGTAACTGACAGGAGGATGTTTGTAGCTTGTACGAGGACGTTTGTAGCTGACATGAGGACGTTTGTAGCTGACAGGAAGATGTTTGTAGCTGACAGGTGGATGTTAATAGCTGACAGGTGTATGTTTGTAGCTCACAGGAGGATGTTTGTAGCTAACGGGAGGATGTTTGTAGCTAACAGGAGGACGTTTGTAGCGGACAGGAGGATAATTGTCTCTGAGAGGAGGATATTTGTAGCTGACAGAAGGATTTTTGTAGCAGTCAAGAGTACGGTTGTTGCTGACAGGAGGATATTTATGGCTGACTGGAATATATTTGTGGCTGACCGGAAGATGTTTGTGGCTGACAGGAGGATGTTTGTAGCAGACAGGAGGATGTTTGTGGCTGACGGGAGGATGTTTGTAGCTGACGTGAGGATGTTTGTAGCTGACAGGAGGATGTTTGTAGCTGACTGGAGGTGGTTTGAAGCTGACAGGAAGATGTTTGCAGCTGACAGGAGGATGTTTGTAGCTGACAGTAGGATGTTTGTAGCTGTCGGGAGGATCTTTGTAGCTGACAGGAGGACGTTTGTAGCCGACGGGAGGACGTTTGTAGCTAACAAGAGGTCGCTTGCAGCTGTCTGGAGGATGTTTGTAGCTGTCTGGAGGACGTTTGTAGCTGAAAGGAGGATGTTTGTGGCTGACAGGAGGATGTTTGTGGCTGACAGGAGGATGTTTGTAGATGACAGGAGGATGTTTGTAGCTGACGGGATGATGTTTGTGGCTGACAGTAGGATGTTTGTAGCTGACAAAAAGATGCTTGTAGCTGACATGAGGACGTTTGTAGCTGACAGGAAGATGTTTGTAGCTGACAGATGGATGTTAATAGCTGACAGGTGTATGTTTGTAGCTCACAGGAGGATGTTTGTAGCTGACGGGAGGATGTTTGTAGCTGTCAGGAGGACGTTTGTAGCAGACAGGAGGATAATTGTGTCTGAGAGGAGGATGTTTGTAGCTGACAGAAGAATTTTTGTAGCAGTCAAGAGTACGGTTGTTGCTGACAGGAGGATATTTATGGCTGACTGGAATATATTTGTGCTGACCGGAAGATGTTTGTGGCTGACAGGAGGATGTTTGTAGCAGACAGGAGGATGTTTGTGGCTGACGGGAGGATGTTTGTAGCTGACGTGAGGATGTTTGTAGCTGACAGGAGGATGTTTGTAGCTGACTGGAGGTGGTTTGAAGCCGACAGGAAGATGTCAGGCAGCTGTCAGAGGATGACAGCTGACAGGATGTTTGTAGCTGTCGGGGAGGATCTTTGTAGCCGACAGGAGGACGTTTGTAGCCGACGGGAGGACGTTTGTAGCTAACAAGAGGTCGCTTGCAGCTGTCTGGAGGATGTTTGTAGCTGTCTGGAGGACGTTTGTAGCTGAAAGGAGGATGTTTGTGGCTGACAGGAGGATGTTTGTGGTTGACAGGAGGATGTTTGTAGATGACAGGAGGATGTTTGTAGCTGACGGGATGATGTTTGTGGCTGACAGTAGGATGTTTGTAGCTGACAAAAAGATGCTTGTAGCTGACATGAGGACGTTTGTAGCTGACAGGAAGATGTTTGTAGCTGACAGATGGATGTTAATAGCTGACAGGTGTATGTTTGTAGCTCACAGGAGGATGTTTGTAGCTGACGGGAGGATGTTTGTAGCTGTCAGGAGGACGTTTGTAGCAGACAGGAGGATAATTGTGTCTGAGAGGAGGATGTTTGTAGCTGACAGAAGAATTTTTGTAGCAGTCAAGAGTACGGTTGTTGCTGACAGGAGGATATTTATGGCTGACTGGAATATATTTGTGACTGACCGGAAGATGTTTGTGGCTGACAGGAGGATGTTTGTAGCAGACAGGAGGATGTTTGTGGCTGACGGGAGGATGTTTGTAGCTGACGTGAGGATGTTTGTAGCTGACAGGAGGATGTTTGTAGCTGACTGGAGGTGGTTTGAAGCTGACAGGAAGATGTTTGCAGCCGTCAGGAGGATGTTTGTAGCCGACAGTAGGATGTTTAGTAGTCGGGAGGATCTTTAGCCGACAGGGAGGACGTCGTTTGTAGCCGACGGGGAGGACGTTTGTAGCTAACATCAAGAGGTCGTTTGCAGCTGTCTGGAGGATGTTTGTAGCCTGTCTGGAGGAAGTTTGTAGCCGACAGGAGGATGTTTGTGGCTGACCCGGGAGGATCTTTGTGGTTGACAGGAGGATGTTTGTAGATGACAGGAGGATGTTTGTAGCTGACGCGATGATGTTTGTGGCTGACAGTAGGTTGTTTGTAGATGACAGAAAGATGCTTGTAGCTGACAGGAGGATGTTTGTAGGTGACAGATGGATGTTTGTGGCTGACAGATGGATGTTTGTAGCTGACAGATGGATGTTTGTAGCTGACAGATGGATGTTTGTATTGACAGGGGATGTTTGTAGCTAACAGGAGGGTGTTTGTGGCTGATGTTTGTATCTGACAGGAGGATTTTTGTAGCAGAGAGGAGGATGTTTGTGGCTGACAGGAGGATGTTTGTGGCTGACGGGAGGGTGTGTGTAGCTGACAGGAGGATGTTTGTGGCTGACGGGAGGATGTATGTAGCTGACAGGAGGACGTTTGTAGGTGACAGGAGGATGTTTGTAGCTGACAGGAGGATGTTTCCAGCTGACAGGAGGATGTTTGTATTTGACACATGGATGTTTGTAGGTGGCAGATGGATGTTTGTAGCTGACAGGAGGATGTTTGTAGCTAACAGGAGGATGTTTGTGGCTGATGCTTGTAGCTGATTTGAGGGGTTTTGTAGGTGACAGGAGGATGTTTGTGGCTGACAGGATCATGTTTATAGCTGACAGGAGGACGTTTGTTGCTGACAGGAAGATGCTTGTAGCTGACAGGTGGATGTTAATAGCTGACAGGAGTATTTTTGTGGCTTACAGGAGGATGTTTGTTGCTGACAAGAAGATGTTTGTAGCTCACAGGAGGATGTTTGTACCTGACAGGAATATGTTTGTAGCTGACAGGAGGACGTTTGTAGCTGACATGAGAATGTTTGTATCTTTCTGGAGGATGTTTGTAGCTGACAGGTGGATGTTTGTAGCTGACAGGAAGATGTTTGTTGCTGACATGAGGATGTTTGTAGCTGACTGGATGTTGTCTGTAGCTGACAGGAAGATGTCTGTAGCTGACATCATGATGTTTGTAGCCGTCTGGTGGATGTTTGTAGCTGACAGGAAGATGTTTGTAGCTGACAGGGGGATGTTTGTACTGACTGACTGAGTTTGGTTTTACGCCGCTTTTAGCAATATTCCAGCAACATCACGGCGGGGGACACCAGAAATGGGCTTCACACATTGTACCCATGTGGGGATTCGAACCAGGGTCGTCGGCTTGACGAGCCAACGCTATAACCACTAGGCTACCCCACCGCCCCGGAGGATGTTTGTAGTTGACAGGAAGATGTTTGTAGCTGACGGGAGGACATTTGTAGCTGACAGGAGGACGTTTGTAGCTGACAGGAAGATGTTTGTAATTGACAGGAGGATGTTTGTAGCCTACAGGAAGATGTTTGTAACTTGCAGGAGTATGTTTGAGGCTGACAGGAGGATGTTCGTAGCTGACAGGTGGATGTTAATAGCTGACAGGAGTATGTTTGCCGCTTACAAGAGGATGTTTGTAGCTGACAGGAAGATGTTTGTAGCTTACAGGAAGATGTTTGTAGCTCACAGGAGAACGTTTGTAGCTGACAGGTGGATGTTAATAGCTGACAGGAGGACGTTTGTAGCTTACAGGAGGATGTTTGTAGCTGACAGGAAGATGTTTGTAGCTGACAGGAAGATGTTTGTAGCTAACAGGTGGATGGCAATAGCTGACAGGAGTATGTTTGTAGCTTACAGGAGGATGTTTGTAGCTGACAGGAGGATGTTTGTAGCTGACAGGAGGATGTTTGTGGTTGACATTAGGATGTTTGTAGCTGACAGGGGGGACGTTTGTAGCTTGTAAGAGGACGTTTGTAGCTGACATGAGGACGTTTGTAGCTGACAGGAAGATGTTTGTAGCTGACAGGTGGATGTTAATAGCCGACAGGTGTATGTTTGTAGCTTACTGGAGGATGTTTGTAGCTAACGGGAGGATGTTTGTGGCTGACAGGAGGACGTTTGTAGCAGACAGGAGGATAATTGTCTCTGAGAGGAGGATGTTTGTAGCTGACAGAAGGATTTTTGTAGCAGTCAAGAGTACGCTTGTTGCTGACAGGAGGATATTTATGGCTGACTGGAATATATTTGTGGCTGACCGGAAGATGTTTGTAGCTGACAGGAGGATGTTTGTAGCTGACAGGAAGATGTTTGCAGCTGACAGGAGGACGTTTGTAGCTGACAGGAGGACGTTTGAAGCTGACAGGAAGATGTTTGTAACTGACAGGAGGATGTTTGTGGCTGACAGGAGGATGTTTGTAGCTGACAGGAAGATGATTGTAGTTGACAGTAGGATGTTTGTAGTTGACTTGAGAATGTTTGCAGCAGGTTCTTTTTATTGTATTGGTTTGTTGCACAGGTCGGCAGCCTTGTGGATAAAGACAAATCTACAACCGGATACGAGGGGTGTACAGTTGAAAGTGCAAGGTTTTTTTCTTTGTTAAATCTGTGTGTAATCATGGTTTAACAGCACGGGAATATAACCAAAGGGTTGATACAGCGTACATTTACGTGCACCTTTACCTTACTTCAAGATAACTGCGCTTACGCTGTGTGTGTGTGTCTGTGTGGCACATTTTCTGGTGTAACAACTGCGGGATTAGCTTGTATTTACTGCTAGTGAACAGACTGCATGCCTCAGTTGAACATGGCTACCTTACTCAGTCCATCTCACTGGTTTGTGACAAGTGATTTACATAGGCATTCAGTTATATTATATTGTAGCTTACGGACTATCATCTTATTTCGTTATGTTCAGGGCATATATAATGCTTCACTCTTTGTTTTAGATCACTCAATGTGTCAAACGCAAAATGTTTGGAACATATATGAACTCTGAGCTAGCTAGATCTTGTAGTAGTAGTAGTAGTAATAGTAGTAGTAGTAGGTGGTGGTGGTGGTGGTAGTAGTAGTAGTAGTAGTAGGTGGTGGTGGTGGTGGTAGTAGTAGTGGTAGTGAGTGAGTGAGTGAGTTTAGTTTTACGCCGCTTTTAGCAATATTCCAGCAATATCACGGCGGCGGACACCAGAAATGGACTTAACACATTGTGCCCATGTGGGGGATCGAACCCGGGTTTTCGGCATGACGAGCGAACGCCTTAACCACTAGGCTACCCCACCGCCCTAGTAGTGGTAGTGATAGTAGTAGTAGTAGTAGTGGTAGTAGTGATAGTAGTAGTAGTGGTAGTGGTAGTGGTAGTGATAGTAGTAGTAGTAGTGGTAGTGATAGTAGTAGTGGTAGTGGTAGTGGTAGTGATAGTAGTAGTAGTAGTGGTAGTGATAGTGGTAGTGATAGTAGTAGTAGTACTGGTATTGATATTGATAATGGTAATGGTAGTGCTAGTGGTTGTGGTAGTGGTAGTGGTAGTGGTAGTGGTAGTGGTAGAGGTGGTATAGGTAGAGGTAGTATCGACATGTTGTCATTGAGATAAACGCGTAAGAGACATCTAATGAAAGTGACGTCTGAACAAATCTGTATAGGATGATTTAATTGAAATGATGACATTTTTTTATAACCCAATAAATCCATACCATCTTCATATTTCATTTGAAGTTCATATTAAAAGTAGATGAAGGTAAATATTACCTGCCTCATAGCCAATAATGGAGTCGAAGACAGTGAAACAGTAAGAGGCCTGACACAGACAATATGATAACGGTACATGACACAGTAACCTCCCTTGACACAGTAACGGTACATGACACAGTAACGGTATATGACACAGTAACGGTATATGTCACAGTAAAGAAAATACAAATGGTAACGGTATGTGACACAGTAACGGTATGTGACACAGTAACGGTATGTGACACAGTAACGGTACATGACACAGTAACGGTATATGACACAGTAACGGTACATGACACAGTAACGGTACATGACACAGTAACGGTACATACGACACAGTAACGGTATGACACAGTAACGGTATGTGACACAGTAACGGTATGACACAGTAAGTAACGGTACACAGTGTAGATGACACAGTAACGGTATATGACACAGTAGCGGTACATGACACAGTAACGGTATATGACACAGTAACGGTACATGACACAGTAACGGTATATGACACAGTAACGGTACATGACACAGTAACGGTATATGACACAGTAACGGTATATGACACAGTAACGGTACATGACACAGTAACGGTATATGACACAGTAACGGTATATGACACAGTAACGGTAGATGACACAGTAACGGTATGTGACACAGTAACGGTACATGACACAGTAACGGTATATGACACAGTAACGGTACATGACACAGTAACGGTATATGACACAGTAACGGTACATGACACAGTAACGGTACATGACACAGTAACGGTACATGACACAGTAACGGTATATGACACAGTAACGGTACATGACACAGTAACGGTATACATGACACAGTAACGGTACATGACACAGTAACGGTATGTGACACATGACGCACAGTAACGGTATATGACACAGTAACAGTACATGACACAGTAGCGTATATATGACACAGTAACGGTAACGGTATATGACACAGTAACGGTACATGACACAGTAACGGTATATGACACAGTAACGGTATATGACACAGTAACGGTATATGACACAGTAACGATACATGACACAGTAACGGTATATGACACAGTAACGGTATGTGACACAGTAACGGTATATGACACAGTAACGGTATATGACACAGTAACGGTATTGACATAGTAACGGTAATGACATAAGGGTCCATGCCTAAACCTTTATATAGTTTATATGTTATTCGTGGCAATGTGTTCTGACAATAGGAAACACACGACACATGCATGTTTTGACATTCTTCATTGTACATTATGTTGTACACCCTCACTCCATTTGTGTTACAGTAACGGCTCCGTCATCATTGTAGCACTGTTCTACTTCGCCGTTCAAACCCCAGCTCCTGTGCAGGTTGCTGTGACAAACATCTTTAAAGCCCCCTCATCCCCAACCACGACAGTGTCGATCTACGTCATCGAGACGGGGTCTGTGACAGTTGTTGTGGCCACCGTAGATGAGACGAGGCCAGGCTACACCAGCAGTAAAGCCAGGTAGGAAAGTTGGATTGCGTCCACCTGACATATATGCCTTCACCTGATATATACTACTGGAATAAAGTAACTGTGCGTTATTTGATGTTATGCCATTTTAATGTTTAAAGATAATATGGTGATCTGTGGTGTGTTCCTAAATCACTGTTTAACTGTGGACGGCATAATATCGAAATTCGGATGATTTGACAATAGGCATCGTGACACGCCCTTGAAGAGATGTGGTGTCGAAGGTGAGTGCCCAAACTCAGCATCGTATGTGTGTGTTAACACGGTCTGAAATTCGACCGATTTGCACAGAACCACTCAAAAACGATTCGACGGATCGGCACTGCTGACTGTTCAAAATTCGACAGATTAAGCCGTAATCTCTAGAATCGTGTCCACCACTGGCGTTGATGAAGGCTTAACAACGACGATGCATATGTTATATTAGGCTTACTGGATGACTAAAGATAATAGTTTGCATCTTAAGCATACTAGAGGACACTTGTGTATGTATGGCGTCTTAGTTCAGATCTAGGCTTACTTGTTGACATTAAGAGCATGGACTGGAAAGTATTCTTAGGAAGACTGGGAAATCTTTTGCACTGACGTTTCATAAACTCAACCACATTAAATAGCTTGACACGTGCTAAATTGAATGCCACATTTGAAGTATTACTGCTATCATCCAGATAGCAATACTATGAAAATGTGAATTGTTGCATCAAGAGAAATCTTGCATGACGTTACATGACCCCTTACGCTACCTAACACAATGACGTCGGTCACCAAGACGATGTTCAAGCTATCATTCATTGGTGTGTGTGTGGCACAACAAGAAACTAAAATATATTACACCCTCAACTTTATTACCAATATAGTTGGTCTGAAGTCCCTTACTATGTTCAGAATATTCATGTGAACATAGACTATCTGTTTATTACTGTGCATGCTTCTGGTAATACTCGTTTGTGTTCCATCAAAAAACATTCTGTGCCCAAACACGTTTTTATCCATGAGACCCGTTATCAAGTTTAACTTGTTAGAAATGTTTTCATATAACAAATAGCCGTTCACATTGGGCAGATTGAAACTATTATTTATGGTAAATATATCCGGATAAGTAGACAGTTTCAACATTTGGTCTACCTCACATTAAATAACCACATTTCCATTGCACTAATTTTCAGTGGCCGAAAAACCTCAAACCTCACGCCTAGTTGAAACATCAAAGGCGGGTGTAGTTGAAACATCAAGCCCAGATATTAATGTCAAAATATCAAGCTCGGATGGAGTTATCGAAAATCAACCCCGGATGTAGCTGTTGAAACATCAAGCCCGGATGTAGTTGTCGGAACGTCAAGCCCGGATGTAGTTATCGCAACATCAACACAAGGTGTAGTTGTCGGAACATCAAGCCCGGATGTAGCTGTTGAAACATTAAGCCCGAATGTAGTTGTCGCAACATCAACACAGGGTGAAGTTGTCGGAACATCAAGCCCGGATGTAGTTGTCATAACATCGAGCTCGGATGGAGTTGTCGAAACGTCAAGACCGAATGTAGTTATCGCAACATCAACACAGGGTGTAGTTGTCAGAACATCAACCCCGAATGTAGCTGTTGAAACATCAAGCCCGGATGTAGTTGTCGGAACATCAAGCCCGAATGTAGTTGTCGCAACATCAACACAGGGTGTAGTTGTCGGAACATCAAGCCCGGATGTAGTTGTCATAACATCGAGCTCGGATGGAGTTGTCGAAACATCAACCCCGGATGTAGCTGTTGAAACATCAAGCCCGGATGTAGTTGTCGGAACATCAAGCCCGGATGTAGTTGTCGATACATCAAGCCCGGATGTAGTTGTCATAACATCGAGCTTGGATGGAGTTGTCGAAACATCAACCCCGGATGTAGCTGTCGGAACGTCAAGCCCGGACGTAGTTGTCGGAACATCAAGCCCGGATGTAGCTGTTGAAACATCAAGCCCGGATGTAGTTGTCTGTACATCAAGCCCGGATGTAGTTGTCATAACATCGAGCTCGGATGGAGTTGTCGAAACATCAACCCCGGATGTAGCTGTTGAAACATCAAGCCCGGATGTAGTTGTCGGAACATCAAGCCCCAATGTAGTTGTCGCAACATCAAGCCCAGATGTAGTTGTCATAACATCAAGCTCGGATGTAGTTGCTGGAACATCAACCTCTGATGTAGTTGTCGTAACATCAAGCCCGGATGTAGTTGTCATAACATCAAGCTCGGGTGGAGTTGTCGAAACATCAACCCCGGATGTAGCTGTTGAAACATCAAGCCCGGATGTAGTTGTCGGAACATCAAGCCCGGATGTAGTTGTCGGAACATCAAGCACCGGATGTAGTTGTCATAACATCAAGCTCGGATGTAGTTGCTGGAACATCAACCTCTGATGTAGTTGTCATAACATCAAGCCCGGATGTAGTTGTTGCAACATCAATCCCAGATGTAGCTGTCGGAACATCAAGCTCGGGTGGAGTTGTCGAAGCATCAACCCCGGATGTAGCTGTTGAAACATCAAGCCCGGATGTAGTTGTCGGAACATCAAGCCCAGATGTAGTTGTCATAACATCGAGCTCGGATGGAGTTGTCGAAACATCAACCCCGGATGTAGCTGTTGAAACATCAAGCCTGGATATAGTTGTCGGATCATCAAGCCCGGATGGAATTGTAGGAACATCAACCCAAGATGCAGTTGTCGGAACATCAACCCCGGGTGTAGTTGTCGGAACGTCAAGCCCTGATGGAGTTGTCGGAACATCAAGCCCGGATGTAGTTGTCATAACATCAAGCTCGGATGTAGTTGCTGGAACATCAACCTCTGATGTAGTTGTCATAACATCAAGCCCGGATGTAGTTGTTGCAACATCAATCCCAGATGTAGCTGTCGGAACATCAAGCTCGGGTGGAGTTGTCGAAGCATCAACCCCGGATGTAGCTGTTGAAACATCAAGCCCGGATGTAGTTGTCGGAACATCAAGCCCGGATGTAGTTGTCATAACATCGAGCTCGGATGGAGTTGTCGAAACATCAACCCCGGATGTAGCTGTTGAAACATCAAGCCTGGATATAGTTGTCGGAACATCAAGCCCGGATGGAATTGTAGGAACATCAAGCCAAGATGCAGTTGTCGGAACATCAACCCCGGGTGTAGTTGTCGGAACGTCAAGCCCTGATGGAGTTGTTGTAACATCAAGCTCGGATATAGTTGTCATAACATCAACCCTGGGTGGAGCTGTCGGAACATCAAGCCCAGATTTTGATGTCCTAACATCAACCTCGGATTTAGTGGTTGAAACGTCAAGCTCGGATGTAAGTCTCCAAACATCGATCCCGGACGCAGGTGTACAAACATCACACCTGGGTGAAGCTGTTCAAACAACACTTTCTGCTGTGATAAGTACTGGTTCAGTTATCGCATCGACAAGCCCTGGTGTATCAAACACACGTTCTGTTATGTCAGACTACACATCTGCGTCGATAGATCCTTCTCCAACGACGCATGACGTTTCATCCACCGTCATTCCAACAACATCACTTCCTCCACCGACGTTGTCCATGACCGATGTCAGTGTCTACGAAGGAGACGGGGACGCGATTCTCCTGTGTCAGATGGACAGAAGCTACACATTGAGCAGTGTGCACTTCTTCAAGGATGACGCCCTGTTAGGGCCAGTCTCCAGACGTCCAGCGACAACATGACCGAGTTCACCTACAGGATAAACGATCCACGCTGCACTGACACCGGTGGATATGAATGTCGTGTAGTGAGCGAAGAGGGAATCTCACAACGACGGCGAATGTTACAGTTCTTGGTAAGCACTGACAACGTCTGTTTTAACGCAATTATAGCCACATGCTAAATGATGCTGGAGGCATAATATAGAACATCAACGAAAACTCGACTTCAAATATGTCATGCATAATTCAATAGTTTCATAATGTATACACATACTCACGCACTCACAACATATGCCATACACACGTAAGTTCTGTTTCATTAGTATGAGATCACTTTTAATCCACTACTTGCGGATTCTCGTATCAGTTCGATCAGGACAGCCGACCTTGACCCTGCCGTTTGAGATAGTGGAAGGCAGATGGAAGGAGACGTCATTGTTTTGTGTGCACCTACAGACAAGGTGTCCCTCCAGCTGAAGTATACTGGAGTGCAACACTGGCCAATGGAACAACACTGACAGACTGAACTTCATCAGACAGGAGTTTGTGGCGGAGAACCAGACTGACACGTGTGCCCTGGAGGCGACCTCCCAGTTTTACTATGCCTTCAGCATGGCATGGAATGCCTCTAGCATCTGCTGTAACGTCAAGCAAGGAGCTAACACATCCACAGCCTGTGGAGATGTTCATGTTATTCCATGTAAGTAGATACAAATATCAGACAATTCTACTACACTTGAATAGATTGTATAACCATTGTGTGCATTTAATCATTTATTAGCAACACTGAGTGGCATCGTATTTCTCGACTGACAAAATACTGATGCGTGTTATAAGAAGTAGCCATTATTTATATGATCATTTTTCAGCGGACATGTGCGTGAACCGGACTGGGAAATTAGAGCATCCCTACACGTGTCAACTCTGGATCTCATGTGTCAACGATGTTGTGTACATCTCCACATGTGGGGAAGGCCAGTGCATTGATGTAGAGAAAGATGTGTGTATGTCAGGAGGTCCTCCTCCTGGTCCATCAGGTATATAACAGACGATTATGACTAAAGAGTAAACAACACTCTAACAAGTAAACTTATACGTTAAACAAAAGAAAGGGTTGAGGTGCTCTTCTCCTTTAGTGATCAGTACTTTTATGAAAATGAGTCCTGTTATTTATTTATCTTTACAAATACAAACCATATCAGTGACCTAGCAAAATTCTGACAAAATGTGAATGCCATATAAAGTGGGCAAATTCAACATATTTATCATCAGGGATAACACTCTCTCAGTTGGAGGCATTTTGAGATTAAATGAGATAAAAATATGTGCTATAGAGTGCCAGTTGTCAGACCAGCATTTTGTCGACGCTGCGATGGCTGTATGAGATTGATCGGTGACTTTGTGAGCTGGTGATCTGGTGCCTGACTCTGAGAGTGCGGCATCGAATGCCGAATGGGACTTAACCAAAAGGGTTCTAACATATGTTCTTGACAGAGAAAGTGTAATCCCAAATATAAAAAGTGTTGACCACTTTCTGAATGGCACTGTGCATCATACTTCTGCCACACTGAAGTACTATCCTGACATTGATATACATACATTCATAGTAACATTTGTATAGCGCCGATATCCAGCTCAGCTGCTCAAAGGCGCTTTGTTTTTCCCTCGATCACTGGGTGTCAATCTCAAGTAGTATTATTAATCTCAACTCCGTGGGGATCATACAACTCTTGCAGCCACTAGGAGCACCGAGTTAGTGTGCCTTTCCCATCCTCACGAGGTACCTAAATGTGCTTGATTTATATAGTAGGTGACTGATACATGCAGTAAGTGACTACTTCTATGTGACTCTTCCACAAAGGTGAATTCTCCTGTGAAGGCAGAGTGAGTGGCGATCGCATACCACGAAGTTACACATACCCAAGTCACTGCAGAGAGTACTACTGGTGCGTGAATGGTGCTCCCGACAACATTACATGTCCTGGGGATTCCTATGTCATCTGGAATACAACATCAGAGTTGGCCTGTACTGACGATTATGCTCTTTCATATTGTGCTGTGAAAGGTAATCCTCATCCTTGAATTACCTAGGAACTGGCATCAAGTACTTATGTGCGTGTCATGCACTACCTATATCCAGTCTCCTCTTTACATTCTGTCATCACGAGATTAATGTATCCGTGCCCACTGGATAAATATAAATGTTTATATTCTCATGGTAAATTTCCCGCATTTTTATTAATGGAGACTGTAGAAAGTCTGTATCCTGGAACTACCTTACCTCCTGTTGTTTCAGCTGCTAATGAAAGTGCGAGTGGGACAGGAACGACTGTGGGTAAGAGCCATGTTTCCTTTGACTTTTTTATCCCCTGAATTATATAATCAAATAGTTAAATGTAGGTGTTGAAAAGTAATGTCTGACATATGGTTAAGCGTTGCGGAGATTCAATGTATGGTTACATCCTGTGACCCAAACCGTAAGCAGTAGAGCACTCGTTTCGCTGAAGCGTTTTTACTTATTGCCATTGTATATTTGATATCCTGTAGATACGATCATAACGTAATACTTTTTGTGTCATAACATACAATTAACACGCCATTTTCTTTTCTTGAATCAGCGCCAGACAAAACCACGACGATAGGTAATGACATTTTTGTTTCAACACTCTCAATCTGAGTATGATTTTTACCATCCAATACTGGTTTCCAGAGGAGATATCGTTTAGGGAAGTTTTGAGCTAATTGCTGATTGGTCAATATTTTCTGACTACTTTCATCTCCCTTAGCTGTAAACAATGATGGCCAAAGCATTTGAGCTCTATTGTTCATGATTTGTTCTAACGGCATAAAAGTTTACTAAAATTGCAATAAAGAAATGGTGAAACTTATGCATTGCAGAATTTAAAGCAATGAATGTTAGCACTACTTTTCTATGTGCTTGTTTTTGACGTAATGGTGTCACACGTTCCCTCATCCATCACTCCGGTTCACGTGGATGTATTCATACGCAATTTCTTCAAATGAACTTATTACAGGTGACGTTTCGTTTTTAATTTCTCTTGAACGACAAACTAAGTAAGATATTGGATGATGAATAGAATCACACTCCTGTCTTTTGATATCAAATATATCACCACTCGTTGATAAAAGGGTGAAAACTCAGAGGCTTCCCTCGGTGTTTTCCCATTTTTATCAACTCGTTAAGGTATCTATGCATAAACAGGATAACCAGAGTCAGTCACTCATTCATTACCCAATGGCTATGTAAACAATCTCGCACATAACTGACATTATTGGCAGTGCATAATGCCATACAAAGAAACCCATTGGTAATTAGCACATTGAGTTTTTTTTGTTAACTACTGTCAACTACTGAATATCGCGAATAGGTAATACTGTCCCAAGCTCACCATATCATTTGTTTGTTCAAGATCCTTTCTCCTGCAAAAGCAGAGCAACTGGCGACAATATTCCTCGTGAATACACTCATCCAGATCACTGCCAGGATTATTATTGGTGCGTAAATGGAGCTCCCCTCAATAGGACGTGTCAGGGAGAGTCCGTTTTCCTGGCTAATGCAACACAAGCTTTGGCCTGCACCGACGATCTTTCACTTTCATATTGTGCACAGCAACGTCCCCCAGCCAGTAAGTATAACGTTTATTCTTGCAAAGTCACGTACTTCTTCAGATCTCTTGATAAAGCGAACTTTGATGATAGCCATACACTATATCTAGGATTCAATATATGTCTGTCTGTTATATTGCGGTGTTGAGAACATTGTAGTCTTTTTCCATGTCTTTAGACACACAACTATGTAAACCAAACCAGTAATGTAGGACTGTCTTTGTCCTTTCAGCTGCTGGTGATAATAACACTGAAGATACAACCGTCACTACCGTGGGTAAGGATGATGCAACGCAATAAAACAATTACACAAGATACATAAGTCATGATATCAAGGGACACAATATAATACAATATTTTACGTATCATTCAATAGAGCAAACCCGACATACTCTAATACATTACACAAGAATATACAAAATCATAGTACATATTCAGACAGTACGTAGTAGTAGTAGTAGCTGGATCTTGTAGTAGTAGTAGTAGTGGTAGTGGTAGTGATAGTAGTAGTAGTAGTAGTAGTAGTAGTAGTAGTAGTAGTAGTAGTAGTAGTAGTAGTAGTAGTAGTAGTAGTAGTAGTAGTAGTAGTAGTAGTAGTAGTAGTAGTAGTAGTAAGGTAAAGTCGGAAAGTAACGTTTCTTACCTGGGTGACTAAATGTGAGTTAATTAGACATCCACAGAATGATCTGTGACTGTCTGTCGTCCGTATTTTATACCTATTCTAGCTATCATAGATAAACGCATTTACTGATTAAACTTACGGTAACGTTGTAATTATAGACTTGAGATTATATAATTTAGTTTGACCGAATCATCGATGGTAAAACTTATAATGGATCTCCACTTGTGCTACGAATGTGTATGTGGCACGCGATTGTCTAAGTCCGATGCTCTTTATCAGTGTGACCTTTGGCAGGTTTAAGATAGTGGAACGTTCTTATTGGTATGTCATATGTCCAATTTCCAATAGCATAAAATGTCATAAAGTATTTGTAAAACTTTGTCCGTTTTCGCCATGTCAATGATTTGTCACAGTTTGATGGAGATTAACACGTGTCCAAGAACTCATGATTTGAAAGTCAAAGTAATCGAGTGATGTGAAATGATGGTATTCAGTTTAAAGAGGATTCAGAACACAGCAAAACTCAATATTGCTTTGTCTTTTCTTAAATAGATCCAACAAACGTCACGTCAGGTACTGGGTGTGTTTAAGTGTGCTGTGTATTGTTGTTTTAACCGAGACAAGTCGTACATAAATATGTGTGTAATAATACCAGTTCCTTTCTTGTTGCGATATGTTTTGTTCTATACTAACTTGTGCTTTTACGTCACATAGAAACTAATATATGCAGTGACTAATTATAATTTCTTTTTCGAAATTTGCCATATTATCTTACCTTATGCTAAACAAAAAACGAAACTGCACACGTGTTACTGTATGTCCCAAACATACTCATATAGGACACAATGTGTTGCTAGTGGATAAATCTGGCTTATGGACGTAAAGCTAAAATAGGATTAGGCATTAAGGTGAGTTTGGTTCACCTTCCATATTCAACAGCATCACGCTTGGGTCACCTTTTGATTTCACAGGGACTAGGCAATTGCATTGGAGCTTGTACGGTACCGCATATGTCCTCTTCTTGCATTCACAAGAGCAAGGCAACGTTGTCTCGCTGACAGCCTAACACCCGTGAACACAGGATCAGACATTGCTGTACCAACATGGCGCCGCCCAGCTCTTGAACATTCCGGGGCTGACGTCTCAAGGCACGAAGACTTCTTCCAAGAGCATACGATACGTGCTCGATGGGACTGAGGTCAGGTGATCTCGATGGCCAATCCATGACGTCAATACCAGCATTTAGCAGGACATTTAGCCATCTGTAGGTGCTATTGTGCCCGGCGTAGATGTCCATTACGGTCTGTTTACCTGTGGCAGAATCGGCGCAGTATAAGGACGTCAAGCACGAAAGAAGGGCAGCACACAAGCGGTTTCGTATGGATTGGGCAGTTACGGGATTCGAAACAATGCCTTGACGTTGCGGTCGTAAAACGATGACAAGTCAAGTCAAATCAAAGTTTATTCTCATGAGTCATATACATGGCACAGAGTAAACAAATATACATACAAAACCCAATGAAACACATACATGTTATATTAACGGAGCGTATGCAAGCCCCATTTCACAAAAAGAGCAAGTTTAACAAGTATTGGTTTGTATGTGATAGACATCAGTTGATATTTATCAACAGTGGGATGTTTACAATAATAGGGAGATATTTGTTTCGTAATTTGTTTATCACATTGCATTCTAACATAAAGTGAAATTCATCCCAATTTTACTCTTACATGATGTACACGGTCTATTTTCTTTATCAATTTTATGTCACCTACCACTTTCAGGGAGTCTATAGTTACAGGTTCTAAGTTTTGTGGTATAAATACGTAAATCTAGAGGAAGTTGCAACAAATAAGTTTCAATATAAAGATTATCCTTAAACATATTGTAATATAGGTCTTTCGATGGTTGTGATTTACGTTCTCTCCAAGTTTGTAGAAACTGATCAACGAGTACAGTTTTAACATTATTTATCAGCCAATGGGTATTCTGAAATTCTTGTAACTGCCAAATGTAACTAAAGCCTGTACTCTTTAAGACAGATTTTACTTCTGCTATTAGTGGATATGTAGCATTTGCCTGAGAATTTTGCAAACTGAACATTAATTTACACATAACCTTTGATAGTTTACCATGAGATAATAATAATTTACATCATGATAACATTCTCCAAAAAAAATTTGATAGAAATACTAAGTGGATATCTACCAAGTTCACCGTAAACCATAAAGTCTGGGGTTGTTGTTTTTACCTTCAATATGTATTTACAAAATTTCAAATGAATACGTTTCAATTGAATATCGTTTTCGTAGCCCCACACCTCAGCACCATACAATAAAATAGGCTTAACAAGTTGATCAAAAAGTTTAAGTTGGCGGTCGAACGGTATATGGCGTAGCCGAATTTGATTGTGCTCAACATGTGACGTCACGAAAGGCCGTCCTGACCTGGGCCGATCAGATGGCGTACCCGTTTGATGCACATATGTCCTGAGGGTGTGAATTGTCCATCTGCTGCATCTCATGGCAACAGCCACAGTAGACTGATCAGCATGGAGCATGCGATTGCACGTTCTCGTCAACATTTTTAAGGCGTGTCATGAACATGGTTTTTCTCTCAAGAACTGTTAACGTGTTTTTGTTAATCACCCAACAAATTCTGCACACGTGTTGGTGGTTAGGCACATGGAATTGTGGTCACAGTGCTGGGTCGCGTTTTCACAAAAGAGCGTGCTGCATGCACCCCCGCATGGTTCACCATAGTTGAAATAGGAGGATACATCAGGTTAGACCTGGCCTGGTCTTTATGATATTCGCCATATTAAGTGCATTTTAATACCCATTTTCAATATAATTTATTGCTCTAAGTATGAAGGCGTTCTTTGTAGTTCAGAACATATTGCTTATCTCTATGTAAATTAACTGTTTGTATGTGACATGTGCAAGAATGATGGACATAGAACTCCAGTGGCGCGGCCGGGAATCTGAAATCACTGGAGCGGAACTTGTACTGACTATCATAGAAGCTGACTTTTTCACGCGTATTTATTCAGTAATGCTTGTATGAATTGCAAATGCATGGGTCGGAAGTAAATGTGCAACCTTTCACCTATGAAGACATATTTTTATAAATTTGTGTCTTATAAATTCAGTCTGCAAAACATATTTTCAATACGATACACGCAAGCTGATACGTGCCTATCTGAGGCTTAACATGGTACGCCAAAACTACTGTCCTGGCGTTACAAAAAACCTACGTAACTAGGACAATCGGCTAAAGCGAATATAAATAGGGTGATTTCCAGTTCACGTGAACAAACATGTTACATGCATGAGTTACGTGCCTTTGTCCACGCTTAGTTTGTCTGGGAACAGCTGGCCCAGTGTGGACGGTGATTGGGGTCAAGAGATCCCTAAAGTACTTATCAGGAATCGTTGTAACAATAATCTTTTCATTACTGTTAGTTTAACCATTATTAGATAAGTGCCTGTTTCTTTATGAGAGAGGAAGATTTTAACATACATCCGCATCACCTTTGTTGTCAAGTGAATCTCCACAGATTATATATTCGTTTCTAGGTAAGTACTGAGTTAAAACCAAAACAGGTATGAATGGCAAATCCACATGGGTTTTCCTTAATATATTCAGTGAGATGTAATGAAATGATTTGACCATTGAGTCAGTTGTCAATTGTAATTAAACTAATGTTTTTACTGTACTGTACTGTATTTGAGCTATATTGTTCATGATTTGTTCTAACGGCATAAAAGTTTACTAAAAATGCAATAAAGAAATGGTGAAATTTATGCATTGCAGAATTTAAAGCAATGAATGATAGCACTACTTTTCTATGTGCTTGTTTTTTGACGTAATGGAGTCACACGTTCCCTCATCCATAACACGGGTTCACGTGGATGTATTCATACGCAATTTCTTCAAATGACGTTGTTACAGGTGACATTTCGTTTTTAATTTCTCTTGAACGACAAACTAAGTAAGATATTGGATGATGAATATCATTGGCAGTGCATAATGCCATACAAAGAAACCCATTGGTAATTAGCACATTGAGGTTTTTTTGTTAACTACTGTCAACTACTGAATATCGCGAGTAAGTAATACTGACCAAGGCTCACCATATCCTTTGTTTGTTCAAGATCCTTTCTCCTGCGAAAGCAGAGCAACTGGCGACAATATTCCTCGTGAATACACTCATCCAGATCACTGCCAGGATTATTATTGGTGCGTAAATGGAGCTCCCCTCAATAGGACGTGTCAGGGAGAGTCCGTTTTCCTGGCTAATGCAACACAAGCTTTGGCCTGCACCGACGATCTTTCACTTTCATATTGTGCACAGCAACGTCCCCCAACCAGTGAGTATAACGTTTATTCTTGCAAAGTCACGTACTTCTTCAGATCTCTTGATAAAGCGAACTTTGATGATAGCCATACACTATATCTAGGATTCAATATATGTCTGTCTGTTATATTGCGGTGTTGAGAACATTGTAGTCTCTTTCCATGTCTTTAGACACACAACTATGTAAACCAAACCAGTAATGTAGGACTGTCTTTGTCCTTTCAGCTGCTGGTGATAATAACACTGAAGATACAACCGTCACTACCGTGGGTAAGGATGATGTAACGCAATGAAAACAATTACACAAGATACATAAGTCACGATAACTATCAAGGGACACAATCTAATACAATATTTTACGTATCATTGAATAGGGCAAACCCGACATACTCTAATACATTACACAAGAATATACATAATCATAGTACATATTCAGACAGTAGTAGTAGTAGTAGTAGTAGTAGTAGTAGTAGTAGTAGTAGTAGTAGTAGTAGTAGTAGTAGTAGTAGTAGTAGTAGTAGTAGTAGTAGTAGTAGTAGTAGTAGCAGTAGTAGCAGTAGCAGTAGTAGTAGTAGCAAGGTTGAATCGGAAAGTAACGTTTCTTACCTGGGTGACTAAATGTGAGTTAATTAGACATCCACAGAATAATTTGTGACTGTCTGTCGTCCGTATTTTATACCTATTTTAGCTATCATAGATAAACGCATTTACTGATTAAACTTACGATAACGTTGTAATTGTAGACTTGAGATTATATAATTTAGTTGTACCGAATCATCGATGGTAAATTTTATAATGGATGTCCACTTGTGAGCGTGCCACGAATGTATATGTGGCACGCGATTGTCTATGTCAGATGCTCATTATCAGTGTGACCCTTGGCAGGTTTAAGATAGTGGAACGTAGTTATTAGTATGTCATATGTCCAATTTCCAATAGCTTAAAATGTCATAAAGTATTTGTAAACTTTGTCCGTTTTCGCCATGTCAATGATTTGTCACAGTTTCATCGAGATTAACACTTGTCCTCATGATTTGAAAGTCAAAAGTAATCGAGTGATGTGAAATGATGATATTCAGTTCTAAATAATATAAGTGGACACCTTAAAGTGTGTTCAGAACACAGCAAACCTCAAAATTGTTTTGTCTTTTCTTAAATAGATCCAACAAACGTCACGTCAGGTACTGGGTGTGTTCAAGTGTGCTGTGCATTGTTGTTTTAACCGAGACAAGTCGTAAATGAATATATGTGAAATAATACCAAATCCATTCTTGTTGCAATATGTTTTGTTCTATACTAACTTGTGTTTTTACGTCACATAGAAACTAATAAATGCAGTGACTAATTATATAGTCTTTTTCGAAATTCGCCATATTATCTTACCTTATACTAAACAAAAAACGAAACTGCACACGTGTTACTGTATGTCCCAAACATACTCATATAGAACGAAATGTGTTGCTAGTGGACAAATTGGTTTATGGACGTAAAGAGCGTACACTAAAATAGGATTAGGCATTAAAGTGAGCTTGTACACCCTCCATACTCACCAGCATCACGCTGGGGTCACTTTTTGATTTCACAGGAACTAGCCAACTGCATTGGAGCTTTACAGTAACGCATATATCCACCCCCTTCTTGCATTCACAAGAGCTAGGCAACGTTGTCTCGCTGACAGCCTAACACCCGTGAACGCAGAATCAGGCAGCCTGCATCATTGTTATACCAACATGAGCCTCCAATACGTGCTCGATGGGATTGAGGACAGGTGATCTCGATGGCCGCTCTATGTCTTCAATACCAGCATTTTGCAGGACATTTAGCCATCTGCAGGTGCAATTGTGCCCAGCGTAAATGTCCATTACGGTTTGTTGGCCTGTGGCATAATCGGCGCAGTGTAATGACATCAATCACGAAAGAAAGGCAGCGCGCAAGCGGTTTCGTATGGATTGGTCAGTTACGTGATCCCGAAACGATGCGTTGACGTTGCGGTAAAAAAACGATGACGTAAATGGCGTAGCCGAATTTGATTGTCCTCAACATGTAACGTCACGAAAGGCCTTCCTGACCTGGGCCAATCAGATGGCGTACCCGTTTGATGCACATATGTCCTGAGGGTGTGAATTGTCCATCTACTGCATCTCATGGCACGTGCAACAGCCACAGTAGACTGATCAGCATGGCGCATGCGATTGCACGTTCTCGTTCAACATTTTTAAGGCGTGTCATGAACATGGTTTTTCTCTCAAGAACTGTTAACGTGTTTTTGTTAATCACCCAGCAAATTCTGCACACGTGTTGGTGGTTAGGCACATGGAATTGTGGTCACAGTGCTGGGTCGCGTTTTCACAAAAGAGCGTGCTGCATGCACCCCGCATGGTTCACCATAGTTGAAATAGGAGGATACATCAGGTTAGACCTGGCCTGGTCTTTATGATATTCGCCATATTAAGTGCATTTTAATACCCATTTTCAATATAATTTATTGCTCTAAGTATGAAGGCGTTCTTTGTAGTTCAGAACATATTGCTTATCTCTATATATTAACTGTTTGCATGTGAGATGTTTATTAAAGTTTATGTGCGGTGTAAACTAACATGATTAATTACAAAATGGAAATGGTTCCTTCCACCGCAGAGATGTTAACTTTATGATTATTATTCATCTGACTCTGCTTATCATTCAATGTGAGTCTAGTCCAAAAGAAGGAGTGAACAAGAAGTAGTCAAAACAAATTGAATATTGGATCGCACGTACTGGAATAAATGTATACACTATAAAGTGAACAGTTGTTTGGCCGCATAAATGCTAACAGTTTGGATAATCTTTAAATATATACATATTAACACAAGACAGCTACGACATAAATGTTGTCTCGATTATGCTGTGGTAATCTTTGTCTTCGAAGACAGTGGTGAGAAGGAGGGACAGGATATGTATTTTGAAATATAGAATTCCTTACACAAATCTGTCAGTAGTTAAACATACATAATGTTGGACTGTCCTTATTATAGGTCCTTTTTGAGTAACCCTAAGATCTGGTTTATCGTACAGAAGATGAGAGGATGAATGTTGCCACAAAGACATGTTATAGCTAGGACCACGATTTGGCAGGAAGGTTTCGTGTGATTTGCGTGTGATGTGTCATAATATCACTAAAGAAATCATGCAGAAATCATTTATTTCAGATGGTTAAATCAAGCCCTGTTCGTGAAGACACAGTCATACACCTCAGCACATGATGTGGGATGTTCTGTGACACACTGGATATGAAGGATTGATGGACAGTTGACGGATATTACTCACATCGGGACTTTCCTGTTTTCATTTAATTGATAATACATAACAAATACAGACAAGTCCATCACTATCACTGGCATTGATTCCAGATAATTCCTGACTGTCTGAAGACGCTTTCATATCTGTAATTATTCAAAACATAATACTACCGCAGTTGCTTGTATATGTTGGAAAATATACGCGTCATTTGTGTTGGTTTATTCAGCATATTATCATCTACCCTATCAAAACGCCACATCAGCAAACCAAAGTAATCATCTTGCATCACATAGTTGTTAGTGTTTGTTTCTAGCCGGGTTTTTTGTTTGAAAATGAAAATTGTACACATGCAAATTTCACGTCATACACCAATCATCTTTCAAGAGCAATCAACTACATGTATGGTCATAAGGATGTGCTTGTGGTGATGCACTCTCGAAACATTCATTATTGTCATTTCAACATTGATTGACTCCGATATATTTCCCAGTTTTTTCAATCGTAAATTAAAAATGAAGTTCCCCTAGTTTTTGAAGAGTATATATGCCATGTGCTACTATAAGGGTTTTTGGTCTGTCCGAACGTCTTTATCATAACGTTTACGGACGGACTTACAGTGAGATGTTGTTTACTAGAACAACGATTAAGAATGCGGGCATTCAATTCCATTGTTTGTCGTTTGACGTAAAGAGGTCCATGTGTAAACTTTGAGTGGAAACGTTCGGTGGATGCGTCAGTTCAAATCATCTTCTTGAGGAAGGATCATTAGATATAGGAAGAGTGGGAGGTGACAAAATCAAATTTGGTGCCATATGTTCTGTTTCGGAAGAATATGTTTTGTTTTCATAGAAAAATAGATACTCCTCTAAGTATACAAAAATGCTTGGGATAATACAGAAATTATACTGTTGAAACAGAGCGATAAAATATCAAATTAAATGTCATTTCACCTGGGAATACTGAACAGTTCATTTTTACTTATTACTTACTGTGTATTTAATTATGTATTTACAATTTATGGCCTGTATTCTTGTCCGAGTTATGTTTAGCCGACAGAACTGCTTATGTATATAAAAGTAAATAGTCTAACGGAGATTGCGTTGAATTACGACGAGGAAGGTAATGTCACGCTATTGATAGCTCATTGCCTATTTATATTGTTTCCGTTTTATTATTGTAATATATATTATGTGCATGTATATTATTAAACAGTGTTACATATATGTTCTGATAACTGTTGTCTTTAGGCATGCCGAGATTACTCATGTACGCCGTCAGGTTAGGATTGGATATGATTTGTATAGTGGATAATCCATGTGCTTAAATAGATCCTTAATGTTGAACGTGTAGTTTTGTATACATCACCAGGGTTATTTTTAAAATCCTGATTGGTCCTTTAAAAACCGACATCGTTTCACTGGATGTCAGAAACCCTAGCGGTTGAGATAAGAAACCACCTGGAAGGCTAATCATCGGACATATACAACACTAAATGGACATAGAATCAGATGTGTCTTGTTAATGTATCATTGACTGTTTGTTTGTTTCTCTATCCTCTCCACAAGTGAAAATAAAACTGTCCAGAAAGCATTGTGCAATTGATTTCTGCTTTGGGGAACTCATTACACCGCCAAAAGGAATCGTTCTACTCAAATGGGTAGACCTCGTCAGGGAATATTTTAAAAATAATTAGCAACCAACTCCATCCAAGCTTGCCTCAGAACGTTACAGCATCTTCCAGTATATGAAGAAATAATGCTGTACTGTAAAACGTTATTGCAGAAAACACATTATGAACGCTATCGGGTCCAATGATGTCACAAAGACCAAAGGCCCGATATACTATGTGTGTCGGTCTGTGCGTGGGTGTGAGCGTGGGTGTGAGAGTGGGTGTGAGCGTGTTCGTGCATGTATGTGCGTCTGAAAGAGTAAATTAGTTATGACATTTTCGCATAATTTCTTCAAATTGCCGTCGTCAGATAATCTAGTGATCTGTTTGGATTAACTGTATTCTTGGTTTCTCTATTTGTATTGTTTCTGAATAACTGATGATATCACAGAACGTCTTTGTTTGCCTTGATGCGAAATCTTGTGCGATTACGACTATATAATGATCACTTGATGTAGCCCACTTTCCCAATAGTTGTGCGTGCGACGTTAAATAAAGCAAATAACAACAACAACTTTCCCTTGTCCTGAACCCATGTGTGTGATTTCCAAAATACGCTTTGTCCGCAAACATTGTAAGCTAACTGATAACAGTCGATAGGGAAAGACAATTTCTCTAGAAACGAGATGACACATTTTTTTCACATAGTTTTCATCTTTGTAACTTTGTCGTGTTAACTGGTACAAACTGACATTTAAAAGAAAGTACACATCTGTTTCCAAAAATATTTTGAAAAAAGTTTTGGTTGTGTTACAATTCACAAGTATTGTGTCCGTGTTGGCCAAACACCACAGATGTTGAACCCGATTGGGACGTGGAGAATTAATGACATGCCCCGGGTTAATAACATGCCCCGAAATGGTCGATAAGGCCCAGATGCCGACTGCATGCAGTCGTCTCAACATTGTACCTGCTTGTTCGGTGACCCAACGCTGTTGATGCTGATGGCGTCACTGTGAGTATCCTGTTGCGCTGATGATCATCTTATTGCAGGGAGGTCAGTCTCGATCGTACAGTTCTGGGACCGTCTGAGTGGGTGAGTGAGTTTAGTTTTACGCCGCACTAAGCAATATTCCAGCTATATGGCGGAGGTCTGTAAATAATCGAGTCTGGACCAGACAATCCAGGGATCAGGAGCATGAGAATTGATCTATGCAAATTGGATACGATGACATGTGTCAATCAAGTCAGCGAGCCTGACCACCCGATCCCGTTAGTCGCCTATTCCCTCAATCATGGATTACTGAAGATCAAGTCCTACCCGGAGCTTCACGGGTGGGACCGTCAGGAGTCGAACCAGCCTGACTAACGCGTCTCATTTGTCTGATGGTCTGCTTTGTATAGCCGAACGTCCTGGCAATATACTCCTGTCTGGCACATTCCTATGGCTCGTTCTCACTCTGCTTCTGATAAACTAGGCACTAATAATCTTCCTTCTTCAATACTTATTCAGCAGTTGTCCAAAATATGTTTCACTGACACCACAGTATTGAAGCTTTCACAATCTGAAGACCTTGGACAAGAGGCAAACGGGCTTCCCTTCGCCACGTGAACATGAAATAAACATTGATAAACAAGTATAAAGAAAGCTCGGGAGTTTGGGTGGTTAGGATTGGAGATGGTCCTTATTTTACTCAGTAACCCGAACGTAACCCTGTTCGCCTGTGATGACACATTGCGCGAGCTGATTGGCATGGCTATAACCGATCTGGCGCGTGGCCCCCCGCTGAAGATAATTAGACAAAATAATGTTTTACCAGATTGTACAAATAAGAGGTTCACTGTCATTCGGAGGGCTGACAGTGTTCCCGAACAATCCAGATCGAGATCTGTTTATCCACTCTGTAACTGACCGAGTATCAAACACGCGACATTACTTACATAAACAATGGTGGTTCTGTTGTTGAGTATGTGGTGACAACTCACAACGATCTTCCTTCAATTTCAAATTTTAATTTAATACATTTTCTATCCTCTCTCTGTAATACATGCATCAACAAAAACATGTCGTGATACTTTTTAATTATTATCACTACGTTTTTACAATTGTATATGTACATATATAGTATAATTAGCCGAATTAAGTCAAAATGACTTGAATTTGTCACTATACTTATGAACATACATTCATTCAGTCACTCACTCAGTCTAAAACAAAAATTCTGAGCGAAACTAAACATTCTCGCCCATGGGCATGCCCATGAATTTAAATTTCGAGTTTTCGAATCATATATTCATGAGAACTGCACGTTTAAGTTTTTCAAATCCTTTGTCATAACGTGGCGACAGTGCGGAGAGTTTCTGGACTTTTGGGTGTCCAGAATTTAATTGTGACATGTTATTCATATTTCATTTTATTAAATCTTTCGATATAACACTTTAGGTAATGAATATTATTAGTATTTTATTTTATATATGTATGTGCGTGTATTCATATAAATATAACTACACATGAACATTCTTCACTGAGTAAACATTCATTTTAGAAGTGAAATAGTGTTGAACTAATTTGTCAGTACTGAGGCGTATAAAGGCGTATCCACTGAGCGTGAAACATAATGTTCTTTTAGCTGATCAAGCTGGAACAACAGACAAAGTCGTCACTTTACGAATTAAACACACATTGCTGTCAACTGAAGCAGATGGAAAGTTTCTAACTGAGACCAGACAAGTTGATGCAGAGACACATACCTTCGTGGGGATGGGAACAGAGCTTCTTGCGTCATTGTTTAGTAAATGTTTTGACAAATGAAGTGTGTATACATATAATTGTCTCTGAAATCCCTTTAAGTCCCATTATATCTGACATGGGAGTGGCAAAGTGTTCACTATCTCGTGAATCACTATATATGTGGATATTTAATGTTCAAGTTGTGCATGACTTAACATTAGTATTTCAATTGATAGATTAACAATAATGACAGGTGTTTGATTGTATAAAGCGATCTCACTGATATACGTATGTACAACCATACAATATAAGCACTGCACACGACAACCAATTTAATAAGACGCAAATTTCTTGCAGTCAGTAAGCAGCGAACCAACACTTTATTACTCCAACAACCACTTACCGTCTTTTAAAACGATTCCTTTGTGCTTGTAATTTGAAACCAAATATAAGGATGTTCACCAATTTAGTATATACAATTTTAGGTAAACAGATTTAGTACTTTAACTGAATTGAAGGACGATAAACAGATGCCATTAAGGCAGGGAGCCGACTGATGACATTTAGATGTTAATGTGGAGTCACTGAGAGTTGTAGCTTTGGTAAAGATGTCATTCATGAAATATATATAACCATACGTTATTATTCTTTATGACAACCAAGAAGTATATGGGCTATAACCTAGCTATTATGTATATGTAAGTTCTGTTTTCAGTTTGTACGTCCTCAAACTGATGATCAGTTGCAGGTGATCTCCAGCCCATGTTTATATTGTACTGTCCATAATCAATGTTTAACTTTACAGTTACATGCTAGTTTTACTTCTCTGTCTGTGATAATGTGTTATGTTACTGTTCTTTGTTGACAGGTTTTTATAATTTAATTGCGTTTATAACGAATTCATAACTTTTTACAATCACGATATGGCTGAAATATTGCCGATGTGACTATAAATCTTAACACAATCACTCACTCACTCAAACTGATGAACATACTTTAAGCAATGACAGTTCTACAATTTGTGCTTGAAAGGAAAAAGTTCATCTGTTAAATAAATGAAATAGATTGATAATCTATGTCGAGTTTAACCCGTGTTATAGGCGCTCAAAACTCCGTTGTGTAGAGAAGTAGAAGTAAATGCTTCGAGTTATCCAAGGTTCAACGCAATCACAATATGCAGGGACCAAGATATTACTTTGTTCTCTTGTCGAGGATCTATTCACAGTAACCTGTACTACTTACGTTGTAATTATCAGTATACACCAGTCATGCGTATCAAAGCATCGTATCAACCAACACAATCGGTTGCAGTAAACAACGCTATGTACACATGTTATATATACAGATTACTAGGGTGTGACGTGTTAGTGGTTGGTCTTCAAACGCAGATGTTCCAGTAAACTCAACAGGGCCACGGAAAGTGTTTCGTGACATGTATCAAGAGCAGAATCTGGAGAGGTACAAGAACGCCAGAAGCCAACTGGAGACACGACACGTATAGGTGTTTCATCACAAGGAACCCTCCACATATCCCATTGGAAATGACGTCCCCGAGGTGCGAGAACATCTGAACATGTTATGCACTACGATGATGCACGCAGGTTAACATAGAGGCAGTTAAACATTGAGACAAACATTCGTAAACGTGTTCAAATATTACTCTGATAGATATGCGTGCTTAGATACGTCTGTGAATTTATTGTTTACAAATATTATATTTATTAATCTCGGGCATAATGTTATATCGTATACAGTATGTTTTAATTCATGTGCATAATACTGTTACCGTGCTAAAAATATTCAATTATATGTTATATGTATTTGCTTAATTTTAGCACGATGCTAAAATTAAGCAAATATATATTTAAAATATAATTGATTATTTTAGCACGGTAACAATACTATACCAGGTGATATCTACACTGGCATCTGGATTTCCACAAAAAGTGAAAGAAACAGGTTGGAATGTCACAACAGGATGTGGATTATTTAGAGTGGAGAGATTACCTTGTGGTCCTGTTTCATTGGAATGTGTCAAATCCCACTCTTTCTTCCAGGCAGCTGCAAGGAGGTACCGCGGCTGTGTTCCAACAGGATGAACTCCCTCACACACCAGTGGAAGTTCCTTCATTTAGGTAGGAATACATTTAACTTAATTATACTTAAATCATAATCACAGTTGAAACAGTGGTACTGAACTTATGACGATCAAGTAGAGCTTCGTAACAGTGCTAAAATGTCGGCCAGGTTGTGAACTACGATACGATTGAAGCATTTCCCATTGAAGGAGAGCCTATTTAACATTTGATACATGGTCGGACCCAGTAGGTTTAACAAGTCCTTATTCACAAAGACGTGTGCTTCTAAAGGGAGGAGTATCCACAGAGTCTAAAAGTATGTGTTCCATAGTATACTGGCATTGACAAGGAATACACACATGCGCCTTTGAAAGGAAAGGATAAGTAAAATGTGAATGTTCTATACGACATCGTCATAAGAACAACATCATTTCTTCTCTAGTTGTTACTGATGATGTTAGCAGTTATGGTCGGTTGAATGTCATGTAGCTTGTTCGTGGTTTGTTGATCCCGAGTTGACTGCCAACATTGATCAACATATTGCCTTCTAACAGACTTGCAGGAAACACACGTTTAGACTGGGTGGATACTGCTCTGATACGTGAAACCTATTTTAATGTTTCTACATATAAAAAACTTTTTCGTTTTTGAAATAAATTGGTCTTTATGGAAAGATATAGACTAACGAATAGTCCCTGAATATATACAATTTTGATAGTAACAAATAAACCCATTTATATTGAAAAGGAGCCCCAGTGAGTGTTACTGCTTGTCATTTGCCCTTGCTCAGACTTACTCAGACTGGTCTACTATTGAGTGAATCATACACAAGAGCGTCACCGTGGGACCGGTAGACTAACGCTTAGTCTCTGAATATATATATAATTTTGATTGTAACAAATAAACCAATTAAAACTGAAAATGAGCCTCAGGGAGACCAGAGATTCAGAACCTAGGGAAATCTAGACTTGCTCCATTTAGGGCTTTAGCATTGATGGGAGGGCTAGGCTGTAGGGAAAATAAATGTGGTCCAGGGACTGTGAGACAGACTAGGAAATATATAGCTTTGGGCAAAATTTGCAGTTATTGCTTTATCTGTGATTAGTGACTGATATTATAAATTGACTTTGAGGTCATCCTTTTTAGTATTGTTCGTTTTAAGCGCACGTGTTGAAATTCATAGTTACTGGTTCTCGTCGTGAATAGCTGGCAAATTTTCTGATCTGGTCATTCATCCATCCATCCATCCATCCATCCATCCATTCATTCATTCCATACTAGGCCACACGAAAGAACGTTGCAATAAGGAAATCATAATGTGTACCCGAACTGTGTATTTAGCAAATCAAAACTATTACAGTAGTTTTCTTTCTCTGAACCTTTTGCATTATCATATTTCCACTCAACTGTCTATCTTTCCTTTTCCATTGTAAATACTCTGAAATTTGTTATTGTAAATACTCTTGTCCCCGATCCTTGACGACCCGTGAAGGTCCGTGTTAGAATGAACCTTCAGTAACCCATGCTTGTCGTAAGAGGCGACTAACGGGATCGGGTGATCAGGCTCACTGGCTTGGTTGATACATGTCATCGGTTCCCAATTGCGCAGATCGATGTTCATGCTGTTGATCACTGGATTGTCTGGTCCAGACTCGATTATTGACAGACCGCCACCATATAGCAGGAATATTACTGAGTGTGGCGTTAAACTAAACTCACTCACTCACCCGATCCTTTTCACTTTGTGAGTAAAATATGTTTAAACTAACATTACACACTGTACACAAAGTCAGATGTTTAACGCATGTGCTACGTTTCGGGACTGCACGTGTGACACGTTTGTGCATATGCATCTCGATTAACTGTGTGGAGCACAGAAAAGTCAAAACTGCTGTCCATTTGGGAGACTTAATTGTCACGCGTCACAGCACCAAGGCAGGACAGGCGGATACGGGTGATCCATCTCCGGTTATGGTAATAGAGATCAGATTCTCGGACTAATGGCAATTCGTTTCTTAAAAGTCACGGCCCAGGGTTGACATTCCAACAGGAACACAGGTAGGGTTGGTAGGTAGGGCATCAGCCTGCAAATTCGCGGTATCTCGCGTCTTCAGATGTGTGAGATAAAATGGAGCGAGGTGTACGCCGTGTGCCAGATAACGTTCGTGGTTTGACAGCAGAGCTACAGAGAATATGGCAAGCCATTCTACAAGCCTTCCACACCCATTTGATAGACACATCTGTTATTGAATGTGTGACCGGTTGCTTGGTCCCTGCACCGCATTTAGACTGGCCATGAACATTAACCATGATGTTCAGTCTTGTTATGACCCTAAAATCCACCTAATAAAGTTTACATGAAATCTTTTCATTATTGTTATGTTTTAACATTCAAAAATAATTTTAACAATGCAAAGTTTCCTTTTGTGGCTTGTATATGTATCGGATCTTGTTCATGACGGGAACAACAGCACCAACTGTCACGCCTTCTAAACCGACACCTAAAATACAGATCATGGTACTTGATAGTAATATACCACAGGAAGACGCTCATGTACATAAAATAAACCTGCATACACGTCAAGACAATATTTATTCTTGGTTCGTCGCATATTCTTTTAACTATTGTATGTTGCTAAATACTAGTATATCAGAGGCAGCTATCCGACACCTTGTACATTCATCCATGTCCGAACTTGTTAAATCGTCTAACAAGCAGAAGTTCAATCAGAGAAGTTCCATTGTTTACATTATAAGCCATCCACGTTCCAACTTGTTAAACACGCCCATTGTCTATACAGGTGATTACTCAGGCAGAGGATTGAGTACATGTTCAACCTACCTAGTAATCTGGGTTTTTCCTTACCACTCCTGCTGCCAGTTACAATACAATGGAAAGGGCGTCAAGTACAGAACGTTGCAATCTAGTATTTTAAGAAATGTGTGCACATTCATTTCATCCTGCGAGACGGCTGGAAACACCACATATGGCTGGTACACGCCATCTGGAAGACCCTCCATACACACCAATCGGAGTGCCTTCATATAGATAGGATGGGAACACCTTTTACACGTCACATGAATCTGGGACATTGACCTTCCTAGCCATTTCGGTCCAAGTCATCCAAACCCGAGTTTACTTGTCTGTCAAATTCATGAAGCATAACAATGAGATAATGATTTGATTATTGTCCTAATTACACGGTTTCTGTTTACACACTGCAGTTATTACACAATCTGAACCAGACCCTGTTTAGTGCTGTCCCCATCTCAAACAGGTTGCATGTCTATTGTTAATTGTCAGAAATGTTTAGACTTTTCCAATCTCAAACAGGTTGTATGAATATTATTAATTCTTAGACATGTTTAGTCTTTTCCCATCTCAGACAGGTTGTATGAATATTGTTAATTGTTAGAAACTTTTAGTCTTTTCCCATCTCAAACAGGTTGTATGCCTATTGTTAATTGTTAGAAATGTTTAGTCTTTTCCCATCTCAAACTGGTTGTATGCCTATTGTTAATTGTTAGAAATGTTTAGTGTTGTCCTCGTCTAAAACAGGTTGCATGCCTATTGTTAATTGTTAGACATGTTTAGTCTTTTCCCATCTCAAACAGGTTGTATGAATATTGTTAATTGTTAGAAATGTTTAGTGTTGTCCCTGTCTCAAACAGGTTGTATGACTATTGTTAATTGTTAGAAATGTTTAGTCTTTTCCCATCTCAAACAGGTTGTATGAATATTGTTAATTGTTAGAAATGTTTAGTCTTTTCCCATCTCAAACAGGTTGTATGAATGTTGTTAATTGTTAGAAATGTTTAGTGTTGTCCCTCGTCTAAAACAGGTTGTATGCCTATTGTTAATTGTTAGAAATGTTTAGTCTTTTCCAATTCAAACAGGTTGTATGAATGTTGTTAATTGTTAGAAATGTTTAGTCTTTGGCCCTCGTCTCCAAACAGGTTGTATGCCTATTGTTAATTGTTAGAAATGTTTAGTCTTTTCCCATCTCAAACAGGTTGTATGAATGTTGTTAATTGTTAGAAATGTTTTAGTGTTGGTCCCCCGTTTCAAACAGGTTGCATGCCTATTGTTAATTGTTAGAAATGTTTAGTCTTTTCCCATCTCAAACAGGTTGTATGAATGTTGTTAATTGTTAGAAATGTTTAGTGTTGTCCCTCGTCTAAAACAGGTTGTATGCCTATTGTTAATTGTTAGAAATGTTTAGTCTTTTCCAATCTCAAACAGGTTGTATGAATGTTGTTAATTGTTAGAAATGTTTAGTGTTGGCCCTCGTCTCTAAAACAGGTTGTATGCCTATTGTTAAATGTTAGAAATGTTTAGTCTTTTCCCATCTCAAACAGGTTGTATGAATGTTGTTAATTGTTAGAAATGTTTAGTGTTGGCCCTCGTTTTAAACAGGTTGCATGCCTATTGTTAATTGTTAGAAATGTTTAGTCTTTTCCCATCTCAAACAGGTTGTATGAATGTTGTTAATTGTTAGAAATGTTTAGTGTTGTCCCTCGTCTAAAACAGGTTGTATGAATATTGTTAATTGTTAGAAACTTTTAGTCTTTTTCCCATCTCAAACAGGTTGTATGCCTATTTTTAATTGTTAGAAACTTTTAGTCTTTTCCCATCTCAAACAGGTTGTATGCCTATTGTTAATTGTTAGAAATGTTTAGTCTTTTCCCATCTCAAACTGGTTGTATGCCTATTGTTAATTGTTAGAAATGTTTAGTCTTTTCCCATCTCAAACAGGTTGTATGCCTATTGTTAATTGTTAGAAATGTTTAGTCTTTTCCCATCTCAAACAGGTTGTATGAATGTTGTTAATTGTTAGAAATGTTTAGTGTTGTCCCTCGTCTAAAACAGGTTGTATGAATATTGTTAATTGTTAGAAACTTTTAGTCTTTTCCCATCTCAAACAGGTTGTATGCCTATTTTTAATTGTTAGAAACTTTTAGTCTTTTCCCATCTCAAACAGGTTGTATGCCTATTGTTAATTGTTAGAAATGTTTAGTCTTTTCCCATCTCAAACTGGTTGTATGCCTATTGTTAATTGTTAGAAATGTTTAGTCTTTTCCCATCTCAAACAGGTTGTATGCCTATTGTTAATTGTTAGAAATGTTTAGTCTTTTCCCATCTCAAACAGGTTGTATGAATGTTGTTAATTGTTAGAAATGTTTAGTGTTGTCCTCGTCTAAAACAGGTTGCATGCCTATTGTTAATTGTTAGACATGTTTAGTCTTTTCCCATCTCAAACAGGTTGTATGAATATTGTTAATTGTTAGAAATGTTTAGTCTTTTCCCATCTCAAACAGGTTGTATGAATGTTGTTAATTGTTAGAAATGTTTAGTGTTGGCCCTCGTTTTAAACAGGTTGTATGTCTATTGTTAATTGTTAGAAATGTTTAGTCTTTTCCCATCTCAAACAGGTTGTATGCCTATTGTTAATTGTTAGAAATGTTTAGTCTTTTCCCATCTCAAACAGGTTGTATGAATGTTGTTAATTGTTAGAAATGTTTAGTGTTGTCCCTCGTCTCAAACAGGTTGTATGCCTATTGTTAATTGTTAGAAATGTTTAGTCTTTTCCCATCTCAAACAGGTTGTATGAATGTTATTAATTGTTAGAAATGTTTAGTATTGTCCCTCGTCTCAAACAGATTGTATCAATATTGTTAATTGTTTGAAATGTTTAGTCTTTTCCCATCTAAAACATCTTAATTGTTAGAAATGTGCAAAATTGTTCTAGAAGGTGTAATCTTCAGTACTACTTTGTAATAAGTGCATGATTGAGTGAGTCTAATCACATCTCAGTTCGGACCCTGAAGTGGAATTTGTGCATAAAACGTTATGCGACCCCCGAGAATAGCCTGTATACATTCAATCGTTACCTACTGGTTGTCCTGTTGAAGACTCTGGCCTAACCCGGTCAGTCCCGCCTTTCAGTCTGATCAGAAAGCAAATTGAAAGTCATTAGTAAATGGCAGATACTTTGGAACGAACGAATGAACTGCCTAAATAGAGTATCCGAAATATTGGGAGTTACTGGCCTTTTAGTTGTAGAACATAGTCACAATTAGCATCACCCAGCGCCTGCTGTGGTCCAATTTCGACTCGGTATTAGTAACTATGAAAGTGTCTTAAAAAGTTGTCAGAATTTCTCCCTTTGATGTAAGTGGATCCTGTCTTGTTTCAAATACACGCTATCACGTAATATTAACACTCTCGCAACTTGTCTTCGTTTGTCTGTATGTACATCCTTGGCCTCATCTTCATGTTTTGTTCCAGAGACCAGTTCGATGGCAGGAGTACTGCTGACAACAGACCAGGAAGGTGAGCTCCAACACAGGATGACTTCTAAACATTTACTTTATCTTGCTTATCGTAAGAACAATAGCATCGCTTAGAAGAAAAAAGACTACACCCTGTCTTGTTGCTTATAAATTTCGACTTTTCATGTTTTGATACGTTTTTGTTTTGTTCCAGAGATCTGTTCGATGGTAGAAGTACTTCTGACAACAGACCAGAAAGGTGAGCTCCAACACAGGATGACCTCTAAACATTCACTTTATCTTGCTTATCGTAAGAACAATAGCATCGCTTAGAAGAAAAAAGTCACCATACCCTGTCTTGTTGTTTATAAATTTCGACTTTTCATGTTTTGATACGTTTTCGTTTTGTTCCAGAGATCTGTTCGATGGTAGGAGCACTTCTGACAACAGACCAGGAAGGTGAGCTCCAACACAGGATGACCTCTAAACATTCACTTTATCTTGCTTATCGTAAGAACAATAGCATCGCTTAGAAGAAAAAAGTCACCATACCCTGTCTTGTTGTTTATCAAATTTCGACTTTTATGTTTTGATACGTTTTGTTTTGTTCCAGAGATCTGTTCGATGGTAGAAGTACTTCTGACAACAGACCAGGAGGGTGAGCTCCAACACAGGATGACCTCTAAACATTTACTTTATCTTGCTTATCGTAAGAACAATAGCATCGCTTAGAAGAAAAAAGACTACACCCTGTCTTGTTGTTTATAAATTTCGACTGTTTATGTTTTAATACGTTTTTGTTTTTGTTCAGAGATCTGTTCGATGGCAGGAGTACTTCTGACAACAGACCAGGAAGGGTGAGCTCCAACACAGGATGACCTCTAAACATTCACTTTATCTTGCTTATCGTAAGAACAATAGCATCGCTTAGAAGAAAAAGTCAGCCCTGTCTTGTTGTTTTATAAATTTCGACTTTTCATGTTTTGATACGTTTTTGTTTTGTTCCAGAGATCTGTTCGATGGTAGAAGTACTTCTGACAACAGACCAGGAAGGTGAGCTCCAACACAGGATGACCTCTAAACATTCACTTTATCTTGCTTATCGTAAGAACAATAGCATCGCTTAGAAGAAAAAAGTCAGTATACCCTGTCTTGTTAACATATGTTCTATTTGGGATTACACTTTCTCAGTAAAGTACAGATTCTAGTTCTTTTGGGGGGTTGAGTCCCATCCGGGATTCGAACCCACACCCTCAGAGTCAGGCACCTAATCGCCAGCACACAAAAGTCAGACGCCTAGACCGCTCTTCCACAAAATGGAAGTCGGACAACTGGTACTCACAAAAAAGTACAAGAATCAGTACTTTTACTGAGAAAGTGTAATCCCAAATAGAAACATATGTTACATTTGACCACTTTCTAAAATTGCATTGTGTATTTCATAGCTTTTGGCCTATGGAGCCGTGCCAATTAACACTTATCAGAGGGTGCACAAAGTCCGCAGTCTAGACTACCAGCTGTCCGACTTCCATTTATGTGGAAGCCGCGGTGGCTGAGCGGTCTAGGCGTCTGACTTTGTGTGCTGGCGATTAGGTGCCTGACTCTGAGGGTGTGGGTTCGAATCCCTGAAAGGGACTCCAACCCAAAAGAAGTCTAGAATCTGTACTTTACTGAGAAAGTGTAATCCCAAATAGAACATATGTTACATTTGACCGCTTTCTAAAATGGCATTGAGTATTTCATACCCTGTCTTTTTGTTTATAAATTTCGAGTTTTCATCTTTTGATTCGTTTTTTGTTTTGTTCCAGAGATCTGTTCGATGGTAGGAGTACTTCTGACAACAGACCAGGAAGGTGAGCTCTAACACAGGATGACATCTCAACCTTTACTTCATCTTGCAACTCAGTTAAAAGAAAGAAAATCATCTTTCTTTGTCTAAACATTCATAAATAGTTTTTATATTTTTATGGTTATCACTTATTTGTTTATGGTTGAATGGGTTTATGTTTCTATCTAGAGAGCTACATGAAGGCAGGGATGTCAATGACCACCGTCTCAGAGGGTGAGTTCTATCAAAATAGTCCGTTTGGGTTCAAATGAGAACGCGACAAATGATTAAATAACTCGAAATTTGCATCAGGGGTGACAAACGGCTGATAGAACAGCGCCTGACCAGCTAGGGTCATCTCACCTGGCTGTGCTTAGTTGCTCCTGAATGTGTGTGCTGGGGTTGGTCCACCAGCCGTTTGTCACCCTCGGTGTGAAGCGTGAAAATAGCACAACATTACATGATAGTTTTCATAAACAACTTTTTCCGCGATCGATTAATAAATGTCAGATTTCCAGATCCTGTTGGGTACAGAGATTTTCAGGACCATGAGTCTTATTTATGTTTTGTGCACTTATCCCTATTTCGCAATATTTGATCATTCGTCGTTCTCATTTGAACCCAAACACAGGATGAATTTTATTTGGAACAATATTACTAACTTACCTCAGTTGGATAATCGGAAATAGATAGCATGAGAATGTTCTTGTTTTTTCTTTGCCCAGATATTCGTAAAAATACGGTTTTTGTGTCTAGAGAGCTACACAAAGGGAGGAAAACTCAGCTGGACTGAACTTACTTTCCGAAAAACAAAACAAATTATCAATGAAAAAAGTAAACGGCTGTGGACTACATAATGTATTTTGGGCTTCAAATCCAGAAACATTATATAACGACTATAATGGTCTTGTTGGTTTAACAAAGTTTTCAAGAATAAAATCCGTTTGTGTTTCTACTCTTAGAGAACAGGAAGTGCAGGATGGTGATTCTGACAGAACAGCAAGGCGGTGGAGTGGTAATGGCAGACATTTGCAACGTGAAGCGTCAGGGGTCACGTTCTTATATTAACGCCGTCACGCCGGTTTCGATTCTCTACATGGGTACAATGTTCGGAGCCAAAATCCTCGGTGTGGTTTTTCAAGACTATTGTCATAGGCGACTTAATCAAGACTCATCCAGAAATTCACTGATTTTCTTCAGCGTTTTTAAAGAATATGACACAGGAACGTTTGAATGAGTATTGTTTACGTTTTCTATCTCGAGAGCTACATTTACCGCTGGCGTCATATGCATATATCATGGGTTCTAGAGCTACATTTACCGCTGGCGTCATATGCATATATCATGGGTCCAACTTAATTTCTTTTTCTAGATTTCTTGAAGAACGCAGGAAGATGGCAGAAAGCAAGGCTAGGAGGCAGTTACGTTCGCGGACGTCTCGGGAATCAACTTCCTTTCTCCTGAAACACAAACGTACAATTATTGGTACAAGCTTTGCAGTGGGTGCTGTTGTTGGACTGGCTGCCGTCGTCGGAATTCTAGCTAGTGGAAACACTGAACCTGTAACAACAACGATACCACCGACTACAACGTCACTCCCTCCATTTCTGTCAATGTCAAACGTGTCCTTCTTTCAAGGAGAAGGTGATCTGTATCTCCCGTGCAGGATATCTGGAGACCAAATAATATTTGAGGTGTTATTTTTCAAAGATGGTGTCCAAGTGAAGGACGGGTTTAGTATTGAAGTCAGTGGGAGACTGTATACACTGACGAAGAAAGGAGCCACATGTTCAGACTCGGGACAGTATGAGTGTCGGGCGACGGGGGACTTTGGCACCCTCAACAGAACATCCATGGTAAACATATCTTGTAAGTACATATTTACCATTCCCTGGATAACGATCTCCTAACTGTGTAGAATCCCAATGCTCATTAATTGAATAACACTACGAGGATAACATGTTATCCGACATAACTACTATTCGGCACAGGCTATTTGTGTTGAATTATACATCCTAAATAGACCTATTGAAAAGTACTTTCTCATACTGTTTACCCGTGAAGATCCGGGTTAGAATTGATCTTCAGTAACCCATGTTGTCGTAAGAGGCGACTAACGGGATCGGGTGGTCAGGCTCGCTGACTTGGTTGACACATGTCATCGTATCCCAATTGCGTAGATTGATGCTCATGATGTTGATCACTGGATTGTCTGGTCCAGACAATCCATTGATCATGGGGAACCTGTAACGTCCAAGAGGTTGATGAGAATCAATGCTGGCAATATAACGTTTTATAAAAAAAGAAGACTCGTTTCCAATAATATGTATGAATACATTTTCCTAATAGTATTTTAATATTTGTAAAACCTGTCCTGGGTATAGGTTACTTGTGTAGTATGTAAAGGATTATTTCAGTGTTTTGTTCTATTTCTTACAGCGAAGCCATGTAACCCTACGCTGGAGGATGCATGGCAGATCATTTTGAAAAACATTTCAATTAATCCAAACAGTACGACTCAGCAAGAATGCTCGTCCTCCTCCGTGCACTGTGAAGTGCCACAAGCATGTAATGGAACTTCAGGCGATGCTGACCCGTGCTGCTACCTCATAGATAATGCAGGGAAAACACTGCATCTGAAAGGATGTGAGAACGTCACCTTTGCAGCAGGTACATACGAAACGAGTGAGTGACTTAAAATTTATAGTCACATTGATAATATTTCAGCCATATCGTGACTTCAAAAGTTCTAAATTCATAATAAACGCAATTGAATTATAAAAACCTGTCAACGAAAGACATTAAAACTGGAATATCACAAGATCAAAAATTAAAACTAGCATCTCTCTCTAAAATTGGATTTCAAATTAGGACAATACAGTATAAAAATGGGCTTTAGATCGCCAACAACTGAAGGTAGATCAGGGCTATAGATCGCCAACAACTGAAGGTAGATCAGGGCTATAGATCGCCAACAACTGAAGGTAGATCACCTCACTAGGGACCAGGGGGACCTACAGTGTCTTTGCTACCTGCATGGACCCTAGTTGGTTTTACACAATCCCACTCTGATGTCAGCGATTGTAGATAAATCTAGCCATAAGTTAAAATAGCATATATCCTACGATTAAATAGTGTGGTAGGTTTTAATTTACCTTGAATGTTTTGTGACTTACGTATCCTCTCAGGAGGACGGATACCCAACGACTACACAGTACTAAAACTGACAAAATTCATTATGCCTGTAGATAAGTAGCGCGGGGTGGTTTATACTGAAGTCTTCTACGTTAATGACAGCTTATCGACCTGTATCTATAACAGGTAGCGCATGGTCACTGATGTCCGACGTCCGGTTCAGTTGACGTTGGGAATCAGCCATCCCAAGATAACACTAGAATCAGAGTTTATTTCCAGTAAAAGGTCATAGGCCCAAAATACATTAAAAAATACCGAGATAACAATACAGTCCCCCTCACGGGGATGTAACCACCCAGCGTTCACAATCTGCTTGTAGTTACTTGTACATCTTCCACACTTTGACTGGAGTCCCATACCAGGAACATTACTGCGACATAAACTCGATCGTACTTATTTGCTTATTTCGAATTTTAGCAGTGTTTTCTAAAACATTATTCAGTGAGTATGTTATTTTTACCTACATATGTCCATTTTCCTTACTGTTTGAGATGTGTGAAGCACATTTCGTGTGTCCTCTGCCGTGATATTGCTGGAATATTGGTAAAAGCGACATAAAACCATACTCACTCACTCATTACTGTTGGAGGTTGATAACTGTTCACACAAGCCTGGTGTATAATGATTTTAGGAGGGCTGCGACAGTTGTGTTTGTTGAGCTACATAACGGCGGTCTGTAAATATGTGGGTTGGAACCAAACAACCCGCTGATTGACATCAGGAGCATATATCTCCACAAAGATGACATACATGAACCACGTCAGAGAGTCTGACAACCAGGTAGTCGCTTCTTTTGATGAGAATTGTATGCTGAGGATCGTTCTTCACAGGTACATCAGGAGTTTTGACCAGCACTGTAATGCTTTATGAAGACTTTATGGTGTATCATTGCTGATCTTGTTGACATGTCTTTTTCAGAAGAAATAGCAATATTAGTTTAAACACTTTGAATAGTTCCGGGGCCATCGTAATCGATGCTAAGATATTGACTATCAGAATCATTTATGCAACCTGTACTTATATCCACCACAGTCATATCCGTTGATGGAACCTCCTCCGTGGGTGTAGTGGTTAGAGCGTCCGCCCGGAGAACGAAATATCGCGGGTTCGATCCCCGACCGCGTCATACCAAAAGACGTTAAAATATGGTACTTGTTGGTCCCTGCCTGGCGCTCGGCATTAATGGGTACAACAAGGAGTGGTCGTCTCGGAGTCAGTATACTGTGTCTGAGTGGGGTATCCATGCTTCACTGCGGCATGGTATCTCAGTGGAGCTAACACTATAAAACCAGCTTAAGTCTGGGCTAGTACAAGCAGCCGCACATACACATACACACGCATGCACGTCGTCATATGAGCGAAATATTCTCAAGTACGACGTTAAACCAAATTTCACCTCACCTCTCTTCATATCCGTTGACTGTGTGTGTGTCAGTCCCTGTTAGAAATGTGTTTGTTACAGACGTGTCCCCATGTGACTGTACAGCTGGCCGTGTAGCTGTCCCCAGACCCACCACCTACCCCGACAACTGTAACCTGTACTACACGTGTAGTGGGGGAGTCAAACAAGACGCCACGTGTACCGGAAGTGACATCTTCAGTGCCGACCCCAGCACGCAGGCGTGCACCGCCAATCCGGGTGACAGCTACTGTGCCAAGGTTAACGGTACGTAGAGATTTAACAAATGTCCAACTAAACCGTTATAGTGAATACTCGCAGTTTTAGTATTCAGTTTGAGTTATTGATTAAAACTTAATTCCAAAAAGGTCACTACAGCATAGATAACAGAGACAATTATTGATATTCAGTGTTACATCATACATAGACACTTGTTATTAATCTGTAAAAACTGATGTGATAAGGTTGTTATTCCACAGCCGGTGAAATCAAGACATGCTCATCTCCCGCTGGTTGACACAGAGTGAGACAGTGTGAGGTCCTACTGGCGCCAGATGTATGGCTTATACTGAGTGGCCAGACACCCATCCATGTATACAGACACGCATACCCAGTCAAGGAATTTTTACCACATTGTTATATGAAAAGACACATTTTGTTATATCGTGTTGTTAGTTTACAAAATAATATCCCTTTGATCGAATATAAATTGTTATGAAAAATGTTTCCAAGGGAATGCTTTTTTTTCCTAAGCTGACTTAAAACTTTGGCTAAAATATAGAAGATTTACTATACTCTTGTAGGTGCCACCTTTACAGGAAACATTCATTTTAAATCTAGCAAAACCTTAGAAATTGTTTTAGATAGTATTTACTCTCCAATGGTTGCTTGTTACAAACGTAGTTCGGGAAACTTTGATCGTTACGCAAGTCCAGGAAAACACACAACCTAGACAACGTAGTTTGGGGAAACTTTGATCGATTCTTCTTTCTGTCTTTTGATTCAGTGTCCTTCACCTTACTGATACACTCGAACAGGTTTGGGTGGGACTTTCCAAGGGACCGGTTCCAGCCCTCCAAGCAGTGAGCGAAATAGCCACTGGCCCGCTAGCCCGTGGCTAGTAAAAATCCAGTCGGGCCAGTACTTGCTAGTGAATTTTCATGGGGTCATTTAGTAAATATATCACTCTCTCCGACTTGTTAGTTTGTAAAACACTTTTTAATCATGCTAGATTATGGCCTCAAAAAATGTTCATCATATTAGCAGCTTAATGATGAAACCCGTGTCATTCCCTCAATATCTTGTTCTCATCTAGTTTTGTAATCTTTTGCTTAGTTTCTACATTCAAATTTCAGGCTAGTGAAATATTTTGTGGGCTAGTAACTTTCAGACATGGCTAGCTCGACTGGCTGGGTTAGTCCCACTAATTAACCAGAAGAACAAAAGGATAAAGGTGGATTAGAGAGAAACGAGTCTGTTTATTATATTAAAGATAATTAATAGAGAAAACTAATTAACCAGAAGAACAAAAGGATTAAAGGTAGATTAGAGAGAAACAGTCTGTTCGCTGTTTTTAATTGATAGTGAGTGAGTGAGTGAGTGAGTTTAATTTTACGCCGCACTCAGCAATATTCCAGCTAATATTCGAGTCAGGACCAGACAACCCAGTGATCAACAGCATGAACATCGATCTGCGCAATTGGGAACCGATGACATGTGTCAACCAAGCCAGCGAGCCTGACCACCCGATCCCGTTAGTCGCCTCTTACGACAAGCATAGCCTTTTGTGGCAAGCGTGGGTTGCTGAAGACCTATTCTACCCTGGATCTTCACGGGTCTTTTAATTGATAGGTAACAATAAGAAAACAGTAAGTAACAAAAACATAAGAATGTCCATATAACAAGGATGAATCACGCAGTCAGTTTATCAAAACAACTCAAACAAAAAACCGAAGAGACACACACACTAAAAAAAACAAGACACAAAAACATCAAGCCCTTCCATTTTTTCTTCTGGGGAGGTAGGGTCAAGTATTATCTATCGCTTTCTCATTCTGCCTACACGGTTGGGACCAACAGACCATAACTTGTGTTGTTTTTAGCTGTAGGCAGAATGAGATGTAGGCAGAATGAGAGGACACCGGAAACTTTGATCATTACGCAAGTCCAGGAAAAAACCCAGACAGCGTAGTTCTGGAAGGTTTCATCGTTACGCAAGTCCAGGATAAGAAAAACAGACAGCCTAGTTCTGGAAGGTTTCATCGTTACGCAAGTCCAGGAAAAAACACACAACCTAGACAACGCAGTTCAGGAAGGTTTCATCGTTATGCAAGTCTAGGGGAAAAACAAACAGCGTAGTTCTGGAAGGTTAGATCGTAACGCAAGTCCGGGAAAAAACACACAACCTAGACAACGTAGTTCAGGAAGGTTTCATCGTTATGCAAGTCTAGGGGGGAAAAAACAAACAGCGTAGTTCTGGAAGGTTAGATCGTAACGCAAGTCCAGAGGAAAAATACACAACCTAGACAACGTAGTTCAGGAAGGTTTGATCGTTGCGCAAGTGCAGGAAAACATCCAGACAGCGTAGTTTTATTATTATTATTACTGGATATTTACTAGTATTATTATTGGATATTTATATAGCGCACATATCCAGGCAACTAGTGCATGCTCAAGGCGCTGGTATTTTTCCCTCGATCATTGGATGTAAATCTCAACGGCAGGTTTGATCGTTGCGCAAGTGCAGGAAAACATCCAGACAGCGTAGTTATATTATTATTATTACTGGATATTTATTATTATTGGATATTTACACAGCGCTCATATCCAGGCAACTAGTGCATGCTCAAGGCGCTGGTATTTTTCCCTCGATCATTGGATGTCAATCTCAACGTATTATCAATCTCAACTCAGTGGGGAGTATACAACTCTTGCAGCCACTAGGCGCACCGAGTTATTGTGGCTTTCCTAACGAGGTACAAGAAGGTTTCATAGTTACGCAAGTCCAGGAAAAAGCAAACAGCCCTGACAACCCAGGCAGTATATTTTATGATATAAATGACTTCAGTTTAAGTCCACGAAAACATAACAACTTCTTAGAAACTGTTTGGTGAGTTCAAGTTGCACTGAGATCCAGCCAAGCAGGATGTAGGTTCCGGATGAGGTTCCACAGCATCACGAGGTGGAATACAATAGTCTCACGTGTGGGACGTACACGGCTGAATTCACAGTCAACATGTCTATACATGACATGTTCTTACTGTGTGTCTACCCCGCATTTACGTCCCACGTGAATAACATATATACTGAACATCATTGAAAACGCACCACTTATAAAAGTTCAGATTATTAAAAGCACGTGTAAGAAATCGACATTTTTTGAGTGGAAAAGAACAGATGGACGACTGACAAAAACAACGTTAACAACACAGAAAAGACGCTCATTCATTGAAATGTTCCACAGTCAGAAAGGATCAAACAAACGTGGGGTCAAATCGAAAAGTCAATATCGCGTGTGACCGCCATTTTCATTGACACATGCAGTTCAACGTCTCCTCATTGAGTCAATAAGCGTCCGAATAGAGTTCTTGAAGATGGCATTCCACTTCTGCAGTAGTGCAGCCTCAAGTTCCCGGATGTTTCGCATCTGTTGTCGCCGCGAAAGACTTTGCCTGTCTACTGATGGGGTCCAGGACAATTCCCACCCGGACAATTCCCACCTAGGACAATTCCCACCCCAAAATAAAAAAAATAACATGAAGAGCATAGTTCAGTTTCAACATTTATTCATTTTGACATAAATACCATCTAACAATATTCCATATATAAAAACAAACATGAACTATTACTTTCTTTATGACATGCTTTAGTATGGTTGCACTAATCAGGTTTTATTGATCTAATTTAATACATAACTAATAATAGCATTTTTTAAAATAAGGAAGCACTATTTTGTGACATACATAAGTTTACAGCAACTTTTCAAATTTTACTGATATTGACATGTTTACATGTTTACTGATATTGACAAGCACTATATCAGTGTATATAAGATATGTATATTTAAGACAGTAGCACCCAAGCTCAAATAAATTGGTTTTATAAACGTTTGATCTGCCTAGCACTTGCTCACAATACAAATTCGTCAATGTTATTTTAGTAAATAGGTCTTATGTTTGCACTTAAGTTCAAATTTCATCAAGTTTATAGTTTTTTTTAAAAAGTCATCAAAGTCAAAAAAATTAATGGCAAAATTTTATCAAAGTCAATATTACATAATAGTGAAAAATTCAAAGTCAAATTACATTAATGTTAAAATTTCAATATTTTATCATTTTCAATATTACACCAAAGTCAATGTTTCAATATTTCAAAGCCTGGGTTGGAATTGTCCTCATCATTATAGTGAAAATAACTGGGTGGGAATTGTCCTAGGTGGGAATTGTCCTAGGTGGGAATTGTCCGGGTGGCAATTGTCCGGGTGGGAATTGTCCGGGAGGGAAATGTCCTGCTCCCCTACTGATGTCGTCTATGAAGCCTAACGATGGTGGAGTGGCCAAGTCCAAGTTGTCGAGCAATATCCCTGCTGCTGGTGCCAACCTGAATCATGCCTAGTGCACGTTCTCTTTCGTGAGGTGTTAACCTCGGCATCTCTGTCCTCGTTTCACAATCGTTAGTGGAGCAATGAGAACCGGTTCTCATACACCTACTTTTAATGTCACAGCCAGTATCATTTCAGAATGAAATTCGCGCTTTTTTCATGACGTGGCTGCATGTTGATGCATTTTGGAATTAAGAATCATACTGTGGACAGGAATTTGTTTCTAAAGCATTTTTTCAACTGGACATGCCCTTCGACTTCATGTTAGTTATATTCATTGATCATTGTCATGCAGAAATCCATCTTGATGAAAATATGGACAATTTTAGACTGGTGCGTTTTCAGTGATGTTCAGTATATTATCTTTCATAGACTACGGCACATGACGAAATGCATTATCGTCTATGTATTTTAGCTGTCAGTAAATGAAGAGAAAATACAAATACATTCGTTGTATTGGTGTTTTAAAGGCAAAGGTATTTACTATCTTACATTAGAAAAAGAAAATTACTTAGATATCTATTCAGCAAATTAAGAAATTTTCATATGCGAGGGAAACAGAAGCGTTGCACCGAAAGTTGAGGAATCAGCTCGCATAGCAGAGGTACCACTGTACACCGCCCATCCACACAACAACACAAGACCTGAGTAAATGAACGACGAGTTCATCAGTCAGCCACAGAGTGATTTACGTCATTACTTAACAATAAAATATTTACAACCAATTTTTAAACAATGTTACAATAATTATAGCAATACGCATACACCAAGAATAAATCATACACAAGGCAAACACTATATTATTTACAACAGTTCACATGCGATTCAATACAATCTACCCTGCTCACTCAAACCCGTATGTTACCCGAGTGGGCATTCACACAAGATAAGTTTACAATAGACACAGTAAGTCTTGAGTAAGTGAGTGAGTGAGCATGGTTTTACGCCGCTTTTAGCAATATTCCAGCAACATCGCGGCGGGGGAACATCTGAAATGGGCTTCATACATTGTACCCATGTGGGGAATCGAACCCGGGCCTTCGGCGTGACGAGCGAACACTTTAACCACTAGGCTATCCCACCGCCCCAGTACATCTTGAACAGGTAAGACAACGTTATATAGTTTAACAGAGCTGAAAATATCTAATACCAACAGTCGTACACAAGAATATCTAAAAAATACACTGACGTGTTCGACATGAACCTGACGGTACTGCAAGGGCTCAAATAGAATTAAGTTAAGATACGAAAGCTTAAAGACATGAAAACAGGCAAACGTGTTAATGAAGAATATCCAATATACTAGCATGCACGATGATAGTGATATTAAAAAAGGAGTAATACGTAAAACTGTAAAAGGCATAAACATAACCAAGCTTCTGGTATAGGTCCAATAGTAAATGAGTACATAATAAACTTAGAATTATTAGCACCACTACTGGAGTTAGAGCATCAACTTCAAAACGTTGAAGGTTATGGGGAATTAGACAGGAGATACACATAACTATCAAATGTAATTATATTCTGACATAACATTACAACAAATACGTGTGATAAGACACTTTCACACAAGATTTATCACGTTGTTAAACGGAATCATGACGTAAGTAATACCTGGCTATTGTGGATTAAAACTACATTAAATCACAGCGGACTAACAAACCCCTTTACCTGTACTACCGCTTGACTGGTTGCTAATGTAATCGAACTGCTACAGTTTGTACCAGAATGGAGATGTTACATAGCTTTCAGCAGTAAAAGTTACAATTATCAGTATCTGACAGAAAATGTGAAAATCTGAAAGGTACCTATTAATGCCAAAATATATGTATATCCCAATCTTAAAATTCAGAACAGGTAACCATAATTTGAAGGTGGCAATGAAAGAAGGTCGTGTGAGTCAACTGTGCAACTCTATTTCAGAAGAGGCGAATTTCATCATCTGCTCAGATACCAGGCTCTGTTTAAACAAATACTTGTATACTTGCCAAATGATTACCTGAATAAATTATCTAACACGTGTACATTCAAATGATTGTTGTCCAGTAAATTTAAAAAATCAATCAACATTTATATTTAAAACAAAACGAAAACACCAACCGAAAACATTAAAATATATCCATGCATGAAATTGTCACATTTCGATACATTGTATGATAACTGATTCTTATTCTTTTGTACCACCGCCGTCGGTTAATAAACTCTTTCTGTTGCACAAAATAGTAGCATATGGTTCTCATTTAAAAATGTACAAGATAGTAAAGTTCCATAGTAAATATACGACGAGCTTATTGTTTGTTTGTTTTTCACGTCGCACCCGTAATGTAGACACGCGAACGAATGTAGACATATAAAATCCACGAATTGTTGAGCCCGTATTTCATAAATCACAACTTGAGCTGTATCAATGAAGCAGGACTCGCAGGGTGAGTGAGCGAGTTTATTTTTACGCTGCACTCGGCAATATTCCAGCTCTATGGCGGCGGTGTATAAATAATCAAGTCTGGACCAGACAATACAGTGATCAACATCAAGAGCATCAATCTACGCAATTGGCGTACGATGACATGTGTCAACCAAGGGCTCCTTTCACGAAGCAACCTTTACTAAAGTTAACCTTAACTCCCATTCTTTAACATTGCGCTAAGGTTACCTTAGTGACTTACGATCACCTTAGTGCTTTGTGAAAGAAGGCCCAGGTCAGCGAGCCTGACCACCCGACCCGTTAGTCGCCTCTTACGACAAACATGGGTTGCTGAAGATCAATTCTAACCCGGATCTTCACGGGTCGTCGAGTTTATTAGTCAGCTACAGAGCGATTGGTGACTGACGTCAGTGTTAATATTTACATATTCCATCTACTTCGGTTAGTCCTATTATCTCATTCCAGTAATGTAAATTACGAGGATATTATCTTTGATACATTTTGGAAAGAAGTTGATTCGGATGATGGTGACTGATATAAACCAGTTTGAGTATATTGACGTCGGAGCTTCCAGCAAATACTGCATGGAAGCACGTAATAAGAATATGAGTGCCTACTTAATGTCTGCCTCGGGTGTATCTAACTGATGAGGATGAGGGGCTCCCTCACTACACCTTTACGCGTTAGTGGAAATATACTGCCACGAAGGAACATTTGTTGGTGAATATTCATGCGCATAAATATTCAGGGCACATATAAAATTGTGCAACCATATATATTTTTTCCATTGCCCTCAGTATGACAGTACTGAAGTGTCCATTCAGAGCAACATGTATTGGGAAATAGCGATGTTAACATGTTGCACGCTGTATAAGCAATTAGAGTTCCCTTCAGCGAGTGGATTAGAATGAGGAAGTAACGACACACGCATACACTGACGGTTGCGTCAGATCACGAGTTGCGACATACATGGCTGAGTTTACATTCCCTACTGGGTGGGCAGTGGGCCGTGACTCCGGGTACACTGTCAAGGTAAACAGAAGTACCTGGGGTAGACGCGACCGGGTAGACATTCACTCGGGGAAATGGAGTCTCCATTGGAGACGGGGCAGGAAAATGCCAATCCTATCACTACCGACGCGCTGGTGTCTCCTGGGAAAGGAGAAAAGTACCTGTGGACAAAGGTGGGTGGAGACAGGTAGTGTTGGGCTCACATTAGTGAGATCTCGGATAACGAGAAGGACTCTCGGCGAAGACACTTTAGCTGGTAGTTCGATTGTCGCCATTTTTAAGATATGAGTTACAGCACATGTCTTGGTAAAGGTTAAGGTGAACCTGTATACGTTAAGAGACGACCTGGTAGTAATGGTATTGTGGTCGTGGTATTATTTATTCCAAAGTTCTGTCGGCAAATGAATGGAACATCGTGATGGAGAAATGGCACGTGGTGATGGTGATGTGTAGTGATATATGATGAAACTTCCTATACACACACTAAAGCTGTACATATATGTACGTAATGTATTTTCATATACACACACTATAGCTGTACATATATATACGTAATGTATTTTCATATAAACACACTATAGCTGTACATATATATACGTAATGTACACATATATACGTACATAATGTATTTTCATATAAACACACTATAGCTGTACATATATATACGTAATATATTTTTATATACACATACTATAGCTGTACATATATATACATAATGTAGTTTTATATACACATACTATAGCTGTACATATATATACATAATGTAGTTTTATATAAACATACTATCGCTGTACATATATATACGTAATGTATTTTCACATACACACACTATAGCTGTACATATATATACGTAATGTATTTTCATATACACACACAATAGCTGTACATATATATACGTAATGTATTTTCATATACACACACTATAGATGTACATATATATACATAATGTAGTTTTATATACACACACTATAGCTGTACATATATATACGTAATGTATTTTCACATAAACACACTATAGCTGTACATATATATACGTAATGTATTTTTATATACACATACTATAGCTGTACATATATATACGTAATGTATTTTCATATACACAGACTATAGCTGTACATATATATACGTAATGTAGCTTTATATACACATACTATAGCTGTACATATATATACATAATGTAGTTTTATATACACACATTATAGCTGTACATATATATACATAATGTAGTTTTATATACACATACTATAGCTGTACATATATATACATAATGTAGTTTTATATAAACATACTATCGCTGTACATATATATACGTAATGTATTATCATATACACACACTATACCTGTACATATATATACGTAATGTATTTTCACATACACATACTATAGCTGTACATATATATACGTAATGTATTTTCATATAACCACACTATAGCTGTACATATATATACGTAATGTATGTTCATATACACATACTATAGCTGTACATATATATACGTAATGTATTTTCATATAAACACACTATAGCTGTACATATATATACGTAATGTAGTTTCATATACACACATACTATAGCTGTACATATATATACGTAATGTATTTTCATATACACATACTATAGCTGTACATATATATACATAATGTATTTTCATATAAACACACTATAGCTGTATATACACATATATATATACGTAATGTAGTTTCATATACACATACTATAGCTGTACATATATATACGTAATGTATTTTCATATACACACACTATATATATACGTAATGTGCATACATATATATACGTAATGTATGTTTCATATACACATATATATACGTAATGCTTTTCATATACACACACTATAATGTACATATATTATGTCATATAAACATACTATAGCTGTACATATATATACGTAATGTAGTTACATACACGTATATACACATACATATACACTGTACATATATATACGTAATGTATTTACATATACACATACACTATAGCTGTACATATATATACGTAATGTAGTTTCATATACACATACTATAGTACATATATATACGTAATGTAGTTTCATATACACATACTATAGCTGTACATATATACACATGCACGTAATGTAGTTTACATACACATACTATAGCTGCACATATATATGCACGTAATGCGTAATGTTTCACATATACACACTATATATTTACATATACATACATACGTAATGTAGTTTCATATACACACTATAGCTGTACATATACATACGTAATGTAGTTTCATATACACATACTATAGCTGTACATATATATGCTGTACATGTATATACACACACTAATGTACATTCATAATGTAGTTCTTCACTACACACTGTATAGCTGTATATACATAATAATAGTTTCATATACACATACTATAGCTACACATAATGTACATACATACGTAATGTGGTATTCATATACACATACTATAGCTGTAACATATATATATACGTAATGTAGTTTCATATACACATACTATAGCTGTACATATATATAATGTGGTTTCATATACACATACTATAGCTGTACATATATATACGTAATGTAGTTTCATATACACATACTATAGCTGTACATATATATACGTAATGTAGTTTCATATATACACATACTATAGCTGTGCACACATACATACGTAATGTAGTTTCATATACACACACTATAGCTGTACATATATACGTAATGTAGTTTCATATACACATACTATAGCTGTACATATACATAATACGTAATGTAGTTTCATATACACATACTATAGCTGCACACATATACATACATAATGTTTCATATACACATACTATAGCTGTACATATATTTTCATATACACATACTATAACATATATATACATAATTAGTTTCATATACATACTATAGCATGTATATATACGTAATACATTTCATATACACATAACACACTTATACTGTACATATACATACGTAGTTTCATATACACACACATACTATGTAGTTTCATATACACATACTATAGCTGTACATATATATACGTAATGTAGTTTCATATACACATACTATAGCTGTACATATATATACGTAATGTAGTTTCATATACACATACTATAGCTGTACATATATATACGTAATGTAGTTTCATATACACATACTATAGCTGTACATATATATACGTAATGTAGTTTCATATACACACATACTATAGCTGTACATATATATACGTAATGTAGTTTCATATACACATACTATAGCTGTACATATATATACATAATGTAGTTTCATATACACATACTATAGCTGTATAGCTGTACATATATATACGTAATGTAGTTTCATATACACATACTATAGCATGTACATATATATACTGTACATGTATATATATAATGTTTTCATATATACACATACTATAGCTGTACATATATACGTAATGTAGTTTCATATACACATACTATAGCTGTACATATATATACGTAATGTAGTTTCATATACACATACTATAGCTGTACATATATATACGTAATGTAGTTTCATATACACATACTATAGCTGTACATATATATACGTAATGTAGTTTCATATACACATACTATAGCTGTACATATATATACGTAATGTAGTTTCATATACACATACTATAGCTGTACATATATATACGTAATGTAGTTTCATATACACATACTATAGCTGTACATATACATACGTAATGTAGTTTCATATACACATACTATAGCTGTACATATACATACGTAATGTAGTTTCATATACACATACTATAGCTGTACATATATACGTAATGTAGTTTCACATACACATACTATTGCACACACATATACGTAATGTAGTTTCATATACACATACTATAGCTGTACATATATACGTAATGTAGTTTCATATACACATACTATAGCTGTACATATATACGTAATGTAGTTTCATATACACATACTATAGCTGTACATATACATACGTAATGTAGTTTCATATACACATACTATAGCTGTACATATATACGTAATGTAGTTTCATATACACATACTATAGCTGTACATATACATACGTAATGTAGTTTCATATACACATACTATAGCTGTACATATATATATACGTAATGTAGTTTCATATACACATACTATAGCTGTACATATACATACGTAATGTAGTTTCATACACACATACTATAGCTGTACATATATACGTAATGTAGTTTCATATACACATACTATAGCTGTACACATACATACGTAATAGTTTTCATATACACATACTATACATATACATACGTAATGTAGTTTCCATATACACATACTATAGCTGTACATATACATACGTAATGTAGTTTCATATACACATACTATAGCTGTACATATACATACGTAATGTAGTTTTCATATACACATACTATAGCTGTACATATATATATACGTAATGTAGTTTCATATACACATACACATGGCTATACATATATATACGTAATGTAGTTTCATATACACACACTATAGCTGTACATATATACGTAATGTAGTTTCATATACACATACTATAGCTGTACATATACATACGTAATGTAGTTTCACATACACATACTATAGCTAGCTGTACATATACATACGTAATGTAGTTTCATATACACATACTATAGCTGCACATATATATACGTAATGTAGTTTCATATACACACACATATAGCTGTACATATAGGTTACGTAATGTAGTTTCATATACACATACTAGTTAACACACACATACTATATACATAATGTAATGTGTTTCATATACACATACTATTAGCTGTACATATACATAATGTAATGTAGTTTCATATACACATACTATGGCTGTACAAATACATACATAATGTAGTTTCATATACACATACTATAGCTGTACACATACATACGTAATGTAGTTTCATATACACATACTATAGCTGTACAAATACATACGTAATGTAGTTCACATACATACACACACATGACACACGTAATGTAGTTTCATATACACATACTATGCTAGTACATATATAATGTAGTTTTCATACACACTACACACACACACACACACATATAGCATGTACAGACATATACACATACTACACACACATACGTAATGACACATACACACACATAGCTGTGCACACACATACGTAATGTAGTTTCACACACATACATAAATATTGTACATATATACATATTGTAGTTAGTAATGTACATATATATACATAATGTACATATGCACACATACTATAGCTGTACACACATAACATATATACATATACACATACTATAATGTATATATACATATACACATACTTATACATATACATACCTAGAAAATACACATACGTAATGTAGTTTCATATACACATACTATATATGTGCATATATATACGTAATGTAGTTTCATATACACATACTATATATGTACACATATATACGTAATGTAGTTTCATATATACACATACACTATAGCTGTATATAATACGTAATGTAGTTACACATATACACATACTATTGTTGTACATATACATACGTAATGTAGTTTCATATACACATACTACCAATGTACATATATATACATGTAATGTAGTTTATATACACATACTATATAATATTATATATATATAATGTAATTTCATATACACATATGTAATACATACATACACATATATACACATATACATATATAGTTTCATATGTATATATACATACGTAATGTAGTTTCATATACACATACTATAGCTGTACATATATATACGTAATGTAGTTTCATATACACATACTATAGCTGTACATATATATACGTAATGTAGTTTCATATACACATACTATAGCTGTACATATATATACGTAATGTAGTTTCATATACACATACTATAGCTGTACATATACATACGTAATGTAGTTTCATATACACATACTATAGCTGTACAAATACATACGTAATGTGGTTTCATATACACATACTATAGTTGTACATATATACATACGTAATGTAGTTTCATATATACACATACTATAGTTTATATACTGTACATATATATATACGTAATGTAGTTTCATATACACATACTATAGCTGTACATATATATACGTAATGTAGTTTTATATACACATACTATAGCTGTACATATATATACGTAATGTAGTTTCATATACACATACTATAGCTGTACATATACATACGTAATGTAGTTTCATATACACATACTATAGCTGTACATATACATACGTAATGTAGTTTCATATACACATACTATAGCTGTACAAATACATACGTAATGTAGTTTCATATACACATACTATAGCTGTACATATACATACGTAATGTAGTTTCATATACACATACTATAGCTGTGGTTTTCAAATATATACGTAATGTAGTTTCATATACACATACTATAGTAATGTACATATACATACATAATGTAGTTTCATATACACATACTATAGCTGTACATATACATACGTAATGTAGTTTCATATACACATACTATAGCTGTACATATATATACGTAATGTAGTTTCATATACACATACTATAGCTGTACATATATATACATAATGTAGTTTTATATACACATACTATAGATGTACATATATATACGTAATGTAGTTTCATATACACATACTATTGTGTACATACATATACATACGTAATGTAGTTTCATATACACATACTATAGCTGCATATGTACAAATATATACGTAATGTAGTTTCATATACACATACTATAGCTGTGTACATATACATACGTAATGTAGTTTCATATACACATACTATGGCTGTACATATATATACGTAATGTAGTTTCATATACACATACTATAGCTGTACATATATATACGTAATGTAGTTTCATATACACATACTATAGTTTCATGTACACATATACATACATAATGTAGTTTCATATATACACATACTATAGTTGTACATATATATACATAATGTGGTTTTCATATACACATACTATTGTTGTACATATATACATACATAATGTAGTTTTATATACACATACTATTATAGATGTACATATATACATACGTAATGTAGTTTCATATATACACATACTATAGTTTCATATACACGTACTATAGATGTACATATATATACATAATGTAGTTTCATATACACATACTATAGATGTACATATATATACATAATGTAGTTTTATATACACATACTATAGATGTACATATATATACATAATGTAGTTTTATATACACATACTATAGATGTACATATATATACATAATGTAGTTTTATATACACATACTATAGATGTACAAATACATACGTAATGTAGTTTTATATACACATACTATAGATGTACATATATATACATAATGTAGTTTTATATACACATACTATTGTTGTACAAATACATACGTAATGTAGTTTCATATACACATACTATTGTTGTACAAATACATACGTAATGTAGTTTCATATACACATACTATTGTTGTACAAATACATACGTAATGTAGTTTCATATACACATACTATTGTTGTACAAATACATACGTAATGTAGTTTCATATACACATACTGTAGCTGTACAAATACATACGTAATGTAGTTTCATATACACATATTGTAGCTGTACAAATACATACGTAATGTAGTTTAATATACACATACTGTAGCTGTACATATACATACGTAATGTAGTTTAATATACACATACTGTAGTTGTACAAATACATACGTAATGTAGTTTCATATACACATACTATTGTTGTACAAATACATACGTAATGTAGTTTCATATACACATACTGTAGCTGTACAAATACATACGTAATGTAGTTTAATATACACATACTATAGCTGTACAAATACATACGTAATGTAGTTTCATATACACATACTATTGTTGTACAAATACATACGTAATGTAGTTTCATATATCCATTTAGAATGAAAGAATACCGTAACGTCGTCCTCAACCCATCGTCATGGATACACGTAAAGCGTGGATTTGTTATTTTAAACATATACTATGTGATTGATTCGTGGAATGATGAAGGTGACACTAGGGGTTAAGGCATTACGTTACAATATCCCTGTATCAGGACGGTTTATAGATAAACGTGTCTAGGTCGGATTGCCTGATCTCTGACGGAAATGGAAAAGTCTATGTCTGTCTCCAGAGAGCAACAAGACACAAGCCAGAGTACCTGGACTACACGGGTGGAACTGCCAACGAAACACACCTCGCTTTCACGCGTCCACGGAATCATACCTTTCTTCTGGAACATAAACGTCTTCTAGTTGTTGCAGTAGTTGTTGTCGTCATTGTCATCGTTGTCGGAGCAGTTGTAGGTGGTGTCCTCGTCAGCAACAAAACAGGTACGTGTTTCCCTACATCATTTGCTCATATCAGTAACGGGGGCATCATGAACATCTGTTGAAATGGAAATCACAATCCATGAGAACTGACTTAAGTCATTCATGCTGCTGATCACTGGATTGTCTGGTCCAGACTCGATTATTTACAGACCGCCGCCATATAGCTGGAATATTGCTGAGTGTGACGTTAACTCAACTCACTCACTCACTCACTCACTTAAGTCATGTTACTGTTGGTATGACTGAAGATCCGGGTTAGAATTGATCTTCAGCAACTAGTGCAGGGGCTTGTGTAATTCCGTGGGAATTATATGTTAATTTTTGGAACCAATACTAATTTTAATCACTATTGTGTATGGATTCAGGAAAAACATGGTTCCATTTTTTCTGTTTGCTTTAAGTGTCATTGTGGGGTGATTGAATATGAGTTCCCAAAATTGCTTGCGACATCATTTCGAGAAAAACATGTTTCCATAAACCTATTACAACATAGTCATGTAGCATATCAAGAGGCAACTTATGATGCATGATACAGAGATAACCACATAATATTCTTCTAATTTCAATTTGGTGACATGAAATATGACATAATAATATAAATTAATCAAATATTGTTTTCCCTACATCGGACACCAACATTGTAAGTATTGACCTATATCAGTGGAAACCATTTATTTAATTAATGTATTCTCCCATTCCATAATATATACACACTTATGTAGTAATAATAGCACCCAGGTAAGGTTAATGTGCCTATCAAATAGTTGTGACAAGTGTCAAATCAGGCCTACCAGTACAGTCAGAATTGACACACTGACACTCGTGTCTGGGTAATTAGATGACAAATGGCATAAAGCCAAATCTGCAGTCAATATAAACTGAATGTATAACTGCATTTGAGTGACAAATTACATCACAGCGAAAAGATAACTACATATTACAAGTGGGGTATGCAAGTGCAATATATAATGTGCACTAGTATATGTATTTTAACTTTTACATTATTAAGTAACTTGCATAGTCAATCAATCCGTCATTAACCTGCAAGAACAAAATATGCTTTTGAAATACAAACTTCGACATTATTTGCCATACAAACACAAACATGTATTCTACGCATATTTTTTCTTAATTTGGAAACAAGAAGGGCCCACGTTAGAGAACATGCCTCCGCCATGCACAGTAATCTCCTTTCACTATTACATTATTAAAGTACTACTGTGTACTTGTACGTTAATGTACTTTCACTAAACCGTACGCAGATAGCCCTTGTGTCATACCTAACATAACCACCAACATTCAGTCAAATCCATCCATAACTTTTTGAGATATTATTCATTTTCTCAATTTATTTAACATTGGGATTATTTTCAAAGTACCTCTGTGTACATGTACTTTAACATACGCTCTTCAAAATAAAAGGACGCAAAATATAATTTGAAAATAATGATCGAAAGTTTGTACGCATATATCAAATTAAGCATGCTTGGAGGGTTGAATATTGTTGCTGGTATGGTTTAGAAGAACATGCGTGAGCGAATGCAACCATAAACGGTTTTAAATGGTTTTATCGATCACGATTGTCATGATGAGCTTGACTGTTATGGAACACAACTAAACACAGCCGCCATTATTGCTTTTTACGTGCAAAGCATGAGTACATCCTCTGACTATAAAAGACCCAAATGCATCTCGCAAAACAAGACCCTTGCAAATACTGGATGAGAAAATGGGACGTCTTAACGGTGCCCACGGTAATATTGCCATTGAACGATTACAAGCTGGCGAACCCAAGAGTGTCGTGGCGAGGACCTTCAGTATTCATCCCAGCACAATAACTCGTGTGTCGGATCCCTTTGTACATTTCATTTAGACAAATCACCATCCAAGATCAGGAAGAACGCGAGTCACCACACCAGCCCAATATCGCTACATCCGGGTAACCCACCTAGGTGACTGCCACAGCACAAGAACGGTTTGGAGCCCGGAGAACGTCCGACCAGACAATCAGGAACCGTCTCCGAGAGGTAGGTTACGCGCCAGACGTCCTAAAGTTGCCCTGTGTCTGACACGATTACATCAACGTCCACGAGTCAGGTGGTGTAACGCGGTGCAGCCATAGAACCTTGGAAGCTGGAGGCACACATGGTTCAGTGATAAATCGCGATATCCCCTCAAGCGACGTGACGGAAGACAACGTGTCTACAGACCACGGAATGAACGTTTTGCATCCAACTGCATTAGGCAAGTGGACAGATTTGGTGGAGATGGTGTGATGATGTGGGGACCCATCTCATACACCTGCAGATCGGAATTGTTGCTCGTCCAAGGCAATCTTACGGCCGCTCGATATATCGACCAGATTCTCTGTCATTCACGTGCATCGCCTTGTCGACCGCCAATGGGAGCTGTACCAAACAGGACAACGCCAGACCTCACACAGCACGTGCTACAGTGGACTACCTGGACAATAACAACATCAATGTCCTCCTCTGGCCCTCCAGATCCCCGGATCTGAAACCAATTGATTACCTGTGGGATCAGATAGATAAACGTGTACGTCAACGTCGTAATCCGCCATCGAGGCTATAACAGTAACTGTTGTTCAACATGCTGCAGGAGGAATGGAGAAGGATTCCACAACGAAACATCCAACAACTGATTCAATCTGTGTCAAGGAGGTGTCGTGCAGTTCTAGCAGTTAGAGGTGGCCATACAAGGTAGTAATGTCAACGTCACCTCATGGACAGCAGTAATGACTATGATGACTATCATTCTTGTGAAATGTGCACGAGATACCAATGTATTGCTCTACATAATTCAATTATGTACGGTTTACTTTCGTTGATTTACATGTAATTGAATAAGACCATTATTTTCAATGATATTTTGCTTTTTCGTTTCTTTTTTTGAAGAGTGTACTTTCTTCAACATCTAATTGATTTGTCCTGTTGACATACCCAAGAGATCCAGTAAGTTTCACTGAAATACATCTGGTAGTTTTTGAGAAAAGATGCTAACACATAAATGCACACACACAAACAGGGTTGAATGCATACCCTCTGCAACAAACCTTCGGTTTTGACAGAGGCAATTGTGATCATAGTGATTATTATGCATACATATATTATTAAGATTCATGGTATATAATGGTAATTGTAAAACACGCATCACAAGGTACATTTTTACATACTACATGCCTATGTTGTGATAGGTTTATAAAAATATGTTTTTCTCACATTGGTGTTGCTGCTCGATTATGGGTACCGATGTTAAGTTACCCCAGAATGACACTTATAATCATCAGAAAAAATGGAACCATGTTTTTTTCTGAATCCATATGCAATACTGATTACAGTTATCAGTGGTTCCAAAAATTAACATGCACGTCCTACGGAAAGCATTTTTGCTACATAAGCCCCTGCACTAAACCCATGCTTGTCGTAAGAGGCGACTATCGGGATCAGGTGGTTAGGCTCGCTGACTCGTTGACACATTTCATCGTATCCCAGTTGCGTAGATCGATGCGCATGCTGTTGATCACTCGATTGACTGGTCCAGATTCGATTATTTACAGACGCCGATATATAGCTGGAATACTGCTGAGTGTGGCATTAAACTAACCAACCACTACTGTTGATAAACAGCTTCTGTATAATTTGGAAAGTGAGACGTGCACAATGCACTTTCAGAATAACCAGTGAATTCTTTGTTTGGAATCAACACCAATAGCGTGACGTAATCACAATGGTGCAGATATGGATGAGTGCATAGCTTGCTGTTATTGAGAAATATGACGACCTGCCTTGCATATTACTAAAACAAAATCTTCATCATGTGTCTTGTTGCCAGTAAGTTGAACGTATTTACTATGCAATGTATTGTTTGTCGCATTTTCAGAGCCACAGGTTTCATCGACCAGAACAACAGGAAATCCAGGAACATCAAGTAAATCCAATTTACTAACTGATTTAACATCGAAATCACAACCATCGTCAACATCATCCATTTCAACAGAACCACCAACTTCATCTATATCGCATACAAGAACTTCTCCATCAGCATCATCGTCATCTTTATCTACAACAGTATCCACTACATCCTCCGCCTCTGCAGTTTCGTCTTCACCACAATCAACGACTTCTCCATCGACATCAACAACTTCACTATTAACTTCGCCTGTTTCAACAACAACGTCTACATCAGCAGCATCTCCATCATCAACATCTTCAACATCAACTTCAATAAGCCAGTCATCCACCACAGCAACTTCTTCGACAACGACGATAACTACGTCGACAGTGACGACTACAACTTCGTCCCTTCCATATTTGTCAATGCTAGATGTAACCTTCAATGAGGGAGAGGACGACCTGTACCTCTTGTGTACGATATCTGATGACTCAAAAATTATTAAAGTCCTGTTTTACAAAGATGGTGTTCAACTTAAGGACGACTTCATCATTGGCATCCATGGAAGAGAATGCTCATTGACAAAGAAATGGGCTACTTGCTCTGACTCGGGAGACTATGAGTGTCGAGTCAGTGGCGAGTTTGGAACTATCAAGACTACTTCCACGGTAAACATACTCGGTACGTCTTTTGATAGATTATTCTCTGAAAGACAATTTCAACATTCCGTCAGTATAAATTTGCGTCAGGCAAGCTGCAAATGATAGTACTACATAGAGAAAAATAATCTCATTTAATACCATGTGGGCTCATGTGCGTAAAATCAATGTAATATCATACATTCTACAGCTACATTCCCCAACTAAATTTCATCAGGTTCTTTTGATAACTCGGGTAATGGGGTTCAAGTCTACATGTTACACTCAATGTCTAAATTCAGGCAATTTACAATTTGCCTGAAATTTTCAGTCAATTTGTAAATTGCTTGATTCACTCGGTTAAAAGTGCAATCCCTTAGGTTGTGTGATTGGAACAGATTGGTTTATTCTCTTGACTTGTGGCATGATTTGTTGATGGTGCATGGCAAACCTCGGCATCCCCAAAGCCTGGTTCTGATTGAACTATGACATCAAAGACATGCTGGTTGTATGGATGGGACACAATGACTCCACAGATTGGTCGAGTGGACTGAGATTTGTCCAGTTTCAGAAGAACAGTGGTTTCCATTCAGGCATCAAGCAGACCCCATTCAAGGCGCTGTTTGGTACTGATGCCTTTCAGCCATGTCCAGTTTCAGTCCCAGCCGCAGCCCCAGCCTATATACTTCTTATGTCTCCTACTTGGAGAAAACGTTAAGTTTACCACTTTATTCTTAGACATATTGTTTTCCGTTCTTCGGTTCTTTGATTTTTAGATTCGAAATGGTTCTCTTGCAGTTGAACCCAGTAAGCCAAAGCTAAAAATTAAAAAAATAAAGCTGATCGATGACGCGTGGGAGGCGACATTGTCCTGTGAGAGAAGACTTGGACAACCGGCGACCTCCCTCCACTGGCGAGTGCTGTTCAACACTGGAGACATAAGGGAGAACATTTTCGGTGCTCAGTCCAACACCACGACTCAAGAGGGATGTTCATCGTCTGTGATATCCCAGGTGACACAACGGTTTATGCGTTCTTGGGATGGTGCCGAAATATGTTGTTACTTGACAGATGCTGGAGGGATGACACTCAACCTGGAGGGCTGCGACGTATTCACCTACACAACAGGTAGGTACATGTATGTTTCATGAACAATCATGAAAAACTCCAAAGAAGAAAATGTATAAGAACGAATGGTCCGCACCCCATTTAATGCCCTTATGTAATAAACAATAATTTCAGCGACCGTTTAGTCTAAACAAGGCACTGTATCGATCGTGTATGCAAACATCTAGAGTAACTAATTCAAAGATTTAAAGTGACACAGTATAACCTGATAGAGCAAATGTTCAAGATACATCGTCCTTCCATGACTAATACCAACTTTGTTTCCGTCCAGAATTGGCTGTTTATAGTGTGTGTTCAGTAGGATATGTTGACAAAGATCTGCTGGTCCAACTATTTACAGACGTGTCCCCATGTGACTGTACGGCTGGCCGTGTAGCTGTCCCCAGACCCACCACCTACCCCGACAACTGTAGCCTGTACTACACGTGTAGTGGGGGAGTCAAACAGGACGCCACGTGTACCGGAAGTGACATCTTCAGTGCCGACCCCAGCAAGCAGGCGTGCACCCCCAATCCGGGTGACAGCTACTGTGCCAAGGTCAAAGGTACGCCAAATTTTAACAGATATCTTACAATAATGAGTACATGAATATCACCTCACGGCGATTATAATTATATAATATATGTGTAGTTATATATTTAAAATCGAGTTCCACAAGGATAAAAGGTGTGATAGGTTCCAGTTTGCATGAACTATCTATTCCACTGCAGAAGTAGCAACAGACCCGTGAAGATACGGGTTAGAATTGGTCAAACCATGCTTGTAGTAAGTGGCTACTAACGGGATCGGGTGGTCAGGCTCGTTGATTTGGTTGACACATGTCATCGTATCCCAGTTGGGTATATTGATGCTCATGATGTTGATCATTGGACTGTCTGGTCCAGACACGATTATTTTCAGACCGCCGTCATATAGCTGGAATATTGCTGCGTGTGGCGTTAAACAACAACCAACCAACCAAAAGTATCCTGAGCTAGCACTTACATCACACACACCCATCAGTCTCATCCAACACACATGTTCAGTTAGGTTCCCGTTTAGGAAGGTTATTTTTCAGCTGAACAATTGACTAGCCTTCGCATGTGTTTATGACGGCCGCTAACATTAACAGGATACGCTCAGCTTTCCGTGAACACCATGCATCATAACTATTTGATAATGATACATAAACCCAAGATCACGATATCGTCGAAATCATACATCCGTTTCTGCGTTTGGCAGAGATTTCTTATGGATTACGAAATGGTTGTGTCGCCTAAATTTACAAATCTGTTGATACTGGAGGCCACTGACGAAATTGAATGTTGTTCTGTGCTGGACAATCAGCTAGTGAATCAAGCTGAGTGTCTGTAGGCATATGGAAATACAACGTTACTTCAGCCAGGGATAATCTACAACGTTATATAGTCTCCCTGCTTCAGCTCATGAATGGAATGACGAGTCGCTGTTACGGTCTTTACCGGTACGTGCACAAGAGTTAGACTCTTTGTCCAGAGTTTTCATTTCGTCACCTACATTCCTTTCGCATGATATTTGGACGTCGTAGAAGAATTCTCGATTGCACGCTGAAAAGTCCTAATGGTTTCATGACCAACGAAGCTGCTGTTGAGGGCGATGACATGCCAAAAGAATGCCTTGTAACGATCTGCGATGCTTTCATCAATGAGTCCTGAAGGTTTGGTCGGAGATTCTGCGCAGATGTGGGACTACACAAGTGGCAGAGATGTCACAAACAGTACGCAGATGACGTAAGTGGGCGTGGTCACGCTCTGTCATCAGGTCACATCGCACATGCTACCCCGTGCTTGGTGAAGGTGTCCGAAAAAGGTGCCAACGGCACACCCATGAATGTCTGTGGGGCCCCCAGTTGAGCTAGGTGATCGCAGCATACCTCCAATTATTTCTTTGAAACCTTAACGCGAATTCACCGGTTTCAGATAGAATATTCAGTATAAAATATTTGCATTATTTCTCGTGCATTGTGATTAAAATATTCATGGTACTTGATGTCTTTGAACTTATTTTGTGATACCGCGATGCTCGTGATATGATATTTAATACCTTGTGTTGCTTTACAGCAAATGAAGTGAAAGTATGCACAACGACGAGCAAGTGACAGGGACGATTTACACTTGTGTCAGGCTGTGAACTTGTGTGTGATATATACCACGTACAAGATCGCCAAAATAAAGGGCTTTGTACAAGAACAAGATGTGAGTTGAGGAGAGGAATATATCGGTTTGAGACAAATGAATGTGTGAGCGAATATCCCATTCTAGCTCCAGAATGGACTATCAGTAAAACACGGTATGGTGCAAGGGTGAACATTTTAAGCAAAGAAACGTCATCAGCCCCGAACCGGGATTTCAGGAGGTTCTTCACAATTTACACATCCAGACCAATACTCATTGGAGCGTTTTCTTTACTCTTTCATTTGAAAAGAAGTGTTCCTAATATTGTGGCTAGAGGCGAATTGGGAAGATCCTCACTTGAAGTCAGTCAGAATGTCAAAATTATGAAATATTGGATAAGATCATTCCAGAGTGATAACTATATTCTTGAGCATATCTATTTGTATCAGTATAATCTTGCTGAAAGAGTGAGTGAGTGAGTGAGTTTAGTTTTACGCCGCGCTCAGCAATATTCCAGCTATATGGCGGCGGTCTGTAAATAATCGTTTCTGGACCAGACAATCCAATGCTGAAAGAGGAGTAGATTGTTGGGCATTAAAAGTGAAAAGGTTATTATTATTTAGGTATGTTTTTGGAAATGTATGGGAAAGGTTTATATTAAATTTTAGGAACTTGGTAAATATTATAGTTTGTCATTCTATAGAAGTATTAGAATTGTAGATTATGTTGTTGAAAAATATTTGACAGAGTTAGATATTCAAGTTTATAGGATTTCATTATCACTATTTCGTTGTTCGGTTTCATAATCTTTTGATGTCAGATGGTAGAAAGCTTAACATTCCAAGAAAGGAGAGGTTGTGACCCTTTTGTATTATCCCAGAAGTGGAAACTGAATTTCATTTTTGGTTTATATGTCCATTTTATAACGAACTTAGGCAGAACATTTTACCTAAATACTTTTGGAGTTACCCATCAGATAGAAAGTGTGTTCAATTCTTCAACTAAACCATTAATTATATAAAACATTATTTTCTTAGCCCTAACGAAGAGACAGAATTTCTTAAATTTTGATAATAAATTGATAAAGATGAACTGTTGGACATACTGTCATTAGAGGTATCATCATATGTGTTTCATGTATACTGGCGCTCGCATGTACATGCGAAAATTGTACAAACTGAAAATGTAAACTGGGTCGGTGGTCCATTAGAAGGATAAACTCAATCACTGACAACAATAGCACGACCAGTGTTGTTCCACACTGACATGTGCTATCTTGCACACATCATGTCGGGCTCAACATGTCTCAGCTATTCCATTGTATTTGATAACAATGAACTGTATTTACACACACTTCGACAATTGTGACATTATTTATGCGAAGCCACTTCAGCGTTGACAAAAGTCAACAGTGTTGACTATATTGTTATTCAAGGTGTTGAATTCCATTTGTTGTTATTATCTTATGTTACCATAAACTTAAGAAATATTGTCATTGTGTCTTGTTTTGGTTTTTCTTCGTCTCCTTTGTTGAGATTTTTGGGTATAATATATCCAGTGAAACCTATACGTGTGTTGTGTGCAAGAGCTGACTAAAGAAAGTGGGACATAGGGCTTGGTGACGTACCCGATCACCTTTCACTACACCCTTGTTATGTGCTATAACAATGTGCAAATACTGTACATCCAGGTTAAAGGCATTCAATGTTGGAATGATTGAAGGGAAGCAACTCTAGCTACTTTCTCGGAGAAGTGTTGGGCGCAAATAGACCCTACTGCTGGACCAAGTCGCCCTAAAACTATATCCCCACCACCCCAACGGAGAATTGTACAGGGAAACACCAGATTTACGCTTAGTCCCTGAACATATATAATTTTGATAGGAACAAATAAACCCAATTAAAGTGAAAAGGAGTCCCAGTGAGTTGGCAGATTCAGAGGGAATCTGAACCTGGGGAAATCTAGATTTGCTTCATATAGGGCTTTAGCATTACAGGGAGGACAAGGCAGAAGGGAAAATAATTTGGTTCAGGGGCTGTGAGACAGATTAGGGAAACACCATAGTCCCTGAATTAGAGTTATAATATTTGTAAACATTGGTCTTAAAATGAATGGACGACATCGAAAATGAAGCCAGAAGAATTCACAGTGTCCCAGAGCTGAAGCAATCTAGACTTGAGTTTGACTCCTTATTAATCAATGTTCTCGGGACCGGGAGACAGAATAACACACTATCACAAGAAGCACATAGCATTAACAGATATATGTGTGTAACCAAACCACCTGAAGTTATTATCAGCTGAACACCCTTACATAGAGGATGACAGAAGACTGTGATTGTGTCCATTACCAACAACTGACATCCTGAAAACGATGAAGTAAGCCCATCACATCAACTGTACATCCTTATTTAAAGGGTTAACAAACAGGGCAATAATGTCCATCATACCAACTGGACACCCGGATACAGAGCAGTAAGGCGACAATAGCGTCCATCACCCCAACTGGACACCCGGATACAGAGCAGTAAGGCGACAATAGCGTCCATCACACCAACTGGACACCCGGATACAGAGCAGTAAGGCGACAATAGCGTCCATCACACCAACTGGACACCCGGATACAGAGCAGTAAGGCGACAATAGCGTCCATCACACCAACTGGACACCCGGATACAGAGCAGTAAGGCGACAATAGTGTCCATCACACCAACTGGACACCCGGATACAGAACAGTAAGGCGACAATAGCGTCCATCACACCAACTGGACACCCGGATACAGAGCAGTAAGGCGACAATAGCGTCCATCACACCAACTGGACACCCGGATACAGAGCAGTAAGGCGACAGTAGTGTCCATCACACCAACTGGACACCCGGATACAGAACAGTAAGGCGACAATAGCATCCATCACACCAACTGGACACCCAGATACAGAACAGTAAGGCGACAATAGCGTCCATCACCCCAACTGGACACCCCGATACAGAGCAGTAAGGCGACAATAGCGTCCATCACACCAACTGGACACCCGGATACAGAACAGTAAGGCGACAATAGCGTCCATCACACCAACTGGACACCCGGATACAGAGCAGTAAGGCGGCAATAGTGTCCATCACCCCAACTGGACACCCGGATACAGAGCAGTAAGGCAACAATAGCGTCCATCACACCAACTGGACACCCGGATACAGAGCAGTAAGGCGACAATAGTGTCCATCACACCAACTGGACACCCGGATACAAAACAGTAAGGCGACAATAGCGTCCATCACACCAACTGGACACCCGGATACAGAGCAGTAAGGCGACAATAGCGTCCATAACACCAACTGGACACCCGGATACAGAGCAGTAAGGCGGCAATAGTGTCCATCACCCCAACTGGACACCTAATACAGTGTCCAGTGGCGTGTACCAGTGTATCTTGGTTGGTAACTTATTCTTTAGATTTCTTGAGATAACCGCTCGATGTAAACATTGGGAAATCTGCCATTGTAGGGTGTTCACTGCTGCTGGTTCTTATCACTGGTTGAATAAGGAATACGGATTCAAACGGACCGCTCCATCCCATACTATATGGGAAATGACCGTGTAACGAATTAAGTAAACTTTCGATTTTTTGGGTGACACACTATTTATCTTTGAATGTTTCTCTTCTAGTTCTGCCTTGGTATGATATGCAAAGCATTTCGCCATGATCGTTGTCGCAGAGGAGCATTAGCGATCGATATTCAAAGGAACGTAACTCTTGTTGGCTTAAGGGCCTTGCTTCTTCAAATAATACCACCGTTCGGGTTATATCTTAAGGTCAAATCTATTTTCACTTCATAGATAAAAAGTAGCATATTCTCTGAGCAAATGATCAAAAGAACGCATGAATAGACTCAAGAACTGTGTATTGCAATGGAAACGGAACCTGACCAAAAGTCATTATACCTTTCAACCATTATACCTGAAATGACTGCCCTTGGGGTATCGCAACGGGAATGAAACCACATTGAATGTATTCTTTACCGTTACTGAAGTTGTACTGCCGTTAATGTTTCACAGTTAAAAGTACGGACGAGCTTTATCAGACTATGGTGACACAATAGTGCAGCAGACATGGTTGGACGTACTTATGCATACCCATGAAATAAAAATAATCTCTGTATTAATACCTGTACCAAAACGTAGTCACGGTCATCCATAATCGATTCGGACAGGAGCGATATGATTTAGTACATAGGTTACGAAAGATATAGCTGTGAATAGATTGCACTGAAAGTCACAATGAAGTAGACTCGCAATCATCTTTATTTGCAATAGGTTGTGTTGGCTTGAGTTTTATTGTCAAATTTCGTGTGTGTCTGGTGATATTTTGTCCTTATTGAAGCTGGAAGTTGAATTCAGACGAACGTTGACATATAAAATCCACGAATTGTTGATCCCGTGTTTCATAAATCACAATTAGAGCTGTATCAATGAAGCAGGACTCGCAAGGTGAGTGAAAGAGTTTAGTTTTACGCTGCACTCAGCAATATTCTAGCTATATGGCGGCAGTATCAACAGCATGAATCTACTAAAGTGGGATACAATGACATGTGTCAACCAAGTCTGACCACCCTATCCAGTTAGTCGCCTCTTACCACAAGCATGGGTGAATCAAAGATCAATCCTAAGCGAGATCTTCACAAGTCCTGGTGAGGGCCACTAGGCCAACCATTACACTCTAGATGTATCAGTGAAACCAGAATATCATACAGTTCAGACTTGACACAAAATCCAACAATGTTTTCCAAATCAGAAATTTTTATTTCACAAATATGCACATTTGATTGAGCAGTAGAGAAAGATGCTGAAAGCTGACACAGTGGAAGCAAGAGGCCAGTCAAATAAGGCATTTTGGCAGTGCAAGATACATCAACCTGAACCAGGTGTGTGGACACCCTGCATGTCCCCCCTCCGCCCCGGTGGACCACTGTTACCTCAACCTAACGCCCCTCAATAGCTGGGCACAAGCCAGGCATTATGCTCAATTATGTAGGACACTACAACTGTTTACTGTCCTCATTTTGAGATCAGACATTTAACCACCCTCACTTGACATGTAAGTAGAATTCTAAAACATGATTCTAAATGTTAATTCTTTAAACTCTCCGAAGTATGAATGTTTAAACAAACTATATACACCATCTGTATACTAACTGGTAACCACTGGTGATAGGCTGGCTTGTCCCAGGGATCCACCGGTTGAGGGACATGAGAATACCTACTGGTGCCTGATTTGGAATGTAATGCAATTTATACAAAATACCAAAATGCTTGAAACGATGATATACATGTATAAAAAGATAGCACATTGATATTTTGATGACATCATAAAAATATGCTTAAAACTATCAAAATGTATTGGCAAGTCCAAAATCTCTTCAGAAGTAGAGGTATATGCAAAGTTGATAAAAATAAATAGCAAAATAATCGCATGGATACAAAACTGACCAGAAGTGGGTTACATGGTTGAGTATTAATAACTAAAGCTACAATAATATGAACATAGGAGTACAATACTGTCAACTGTTCTGTGCTCTACAACATGGCAGGAAGACAGCCATCAGGTCTCCACTACAGCTGGTGAGATACAAGGGTAGGCCACATTATGCCACAACCACATTTTAAGGCTGTCAATGTTATATGAAACAGTACAGTTTCATTCTGGACTATAGGTGAGATCTGATGGCATGTCAGTCAATGGCACCTTCTACAAGTAGTTGAGGGCTGAGCTCTCCAACCCGATTGTTTGGCATGATATTTGATGTGGCAGACTACTAGCTATAGCACACTCACTAAACCATGTAGTCACTACTGTAACAGCACTGTACATATGTTATAGCAAAGCACCTTCTGGGCACACATCTCTCACCCCACCATCATGTAACAGTCATGGAACCACGATTGTCTCTCCAACGCCATCTCCGACATTTGGAAAAGGCCACTTGTAATGTGAAAAAAGCAAGATGTGGATGTAAATAGTTACACTAACCTGACATATGTCCCCATGTTACACATCTACTGAGATGTTAAGGATGAAAGATATCCAGATAAAATATGCTTTCTTTGAGCAAATGAGAAGCCAAAGGATAGTAGACTTTATCCAATATAGATTTTAGAACCTTTAACTGCAATAATGAAACAGGGACCTTTAAGTAGAAGGTATTGTCCAGAATTATGACACAATTGACTTTTGGTGTATAAATTCTGGCAACACTGAGCCCAAAAGATAGCAAAATAAAAAAAATATATATCAACATCAGTACAGGTGAAAGGGAAAAAGTGTCATGTTGTAAAGAAACATGAGAATATATATTGTACAAAATACCGCATGAAAATATGTAAAACAGAAAATAAGCTAAGTAGAATAGGGATGCATGAAGAGGTAATGCACCTCTTGTGAAAACACTTGATTGCTAGTTAGGCCTGCTATGAACTACCTAACACCCCCTTGGTCCCTGCCTTCTCCATAGAGCCACGCCAACATCTACACATGCTTCTCAAGATGTACAATAGGAAAAACATCACAAAACAGATGTAGATATAGCTTGATGATGGAGTTTCCATTACCACCATCACCACATTTTCATTGCATTATATGCCAAGACACAATTACCACATGAGGACAGTTACTGCATGATCTGATGAACAATTACTAGACATCTTGAGAAAGCTCCTTGTCATGTAGGTGGGTGGCTCGATGGAGTAGAATTCCTACACACAGAAAACCTTCTACTGAGGAAGTTCCTGCTCCAGTAAGTCAGAACCAGGATTAAGTCATTGTTGTCTAAAATACTAGGGGTCACATGACATGGTCAATTTGTTCATTAGGGAATGCAACCCATTAGAAACCCTTCCACTGACAGTGAGCATGTTGACATCACGAAGGTAACCTGCAGGCCAGGGAAAGCGTTTCTATCTAAGGTGATCTGACTCAACAGAACAGGCAGTCGACACAAGCTTTGGGCAGTCATATATGGAACTGTACACTCTCTAGAGGGGATCACCTCAAATCTGAAACTCAGGCTACCATTATCCTTGTCCATATAAGACTGCCTTGCCAGACTGTTATCTGTGTGTACCCTCCTGTGTTTCTGCATCATTGATAATCAACACAGCAGGACAGCAATGGAAGGTTTTCTGCTCTACAACTACATCAGTACAATGCACTGGTTTATCATAATGCTGCCAACATTGCAAAAGGTGAACCCAAAGTGATCCCTAAGTTGTGATAACTTGAAATGAACATACCATTGGATTTCAGACCACAGCATCATCTAGATCTAGTACACCCTGTCTTGCTGGCCACTACTACTACTACCTTCAAGCACAATCAGCTGGAACACTCATATCTTAATACCGTTCAAGACATCAATGGCACAATTTTATATCACTTTGGACACAAGCATCATGAGTAATATTAAACACTAACATGCTTCAGACAGACATGTTACTGACTTGTTGAAAGACACAACCCAAGCACAGTGGTGTAGAAGACCTGACATCAGCCAGAGGTTAGTGTTAACCACACCTTCATACAAATCTGAGGGAAAGTTCTCAACATCAACATACTTGTTAAGCAACAGTATGGCACTGACATAAAGTGGCAATATCTAGAATCCACTCAATATAATAGTTGTAAATCTGTACCATTGGTAGATTGAGCAGGTACATCAAACCAGATGTTGTCCATGCTGCTGGTTTTTAGAATTGAGCTCAACAACCTTTGTTATGAAACAAAAACAGAATAAGCATCAAAACCGACATATTAAGCAATATCAGCAATTATCATCAGCAGAGCTAGACATATGTAATACAGGATGATGTACATGAATATTATTCAAGAATACTGGAGGCACAAAACAGCTGGTACAGTGGTGTCACCGCAGTCAAGAATGACTGCCTGTGAAGTTGTGATAGCAGCTACGGTCACAGTAGTCAAATATGCTTCATTAATTAATTATATGAAGAGATGGATTGAATTAAAAGTCACACTAACCAAAGCTGCACAAAAATATGGCCACATTGTGATAACTTCCTCCCTCCTTTCTAGTCCAGTAAATGCTTCAATGGAACAATGTTGCAGCCAGGCCATAGCAGAAACTTCCCTACAGAAATCACAAGCAGCTAGTGTGGATGCTGACTTCCAAGCGTGTGTTGATCACCATCCCTCTTCCCTGGAAAGACAGATGATTCTTGTGTGATGAAATAGATTGGTTGCTCATAAACCTGGCTGCAGCACTGAAGGTAGAGATGACACAGAATTCCTGACAAAAAGCCATTTTATTTGTTCTCTGCTGGAGCTTCTTCAGTCTTTTCTTCCTTTTTCTCCTCAGTGTTTTCTTCCTTCTTTTCCTCAGTCTTCTCTTCCTCCTTGATCTCTTCTCCCTTCTTCTCCTCCTCCTTGTTCTCTTCCTCCTTCTCACCATCTTCCTTCTTGAGATCATCATCTCCCTTCTCTTCCTTGATCTCTCCATTCTCCTTTGGCTTCTCTTCTCCTTCCTTCTCCTCTTCCTTCTTCTCCTCCTCCTTGTTTGCCTCCTCATCTCCTCCAGCATTGGGGCCCTTATACTTCTTGGACTTCTTGATGAAACCTCCCTCTATCATGCTGTAGGCCATATCAATCAACGTCTCCTTCGTCTCTCGTGGAGTGATGCCCAGCACATCCTTCATCTGAAACACATAAGAAGGCACACTTACTGCAAAAACTTCTTTTCATTATACCAAGTTCAAAATGGACCATTTTTTCTTTGTCTCTTGTTTTACACAGATATCATCAATATTGCAAATGGCAAGAGTAGTTTCAGAAGAATGTATACAGACAGACACATTGGGACATGCACTTATGATATCTTACAGACTCCAAGGGTACAGGGTTATTAACTGAGACAGAACTTACCCTTGTATTGTCAAACTTGTAGACCTTGTTTACATTTGGCAGAATCATCTTGATGGTCTTGTCAAACAGGCTTGTCATCCACAGTGCAAAGTAGGGGCAGTTCATGGTGGGGACGTTGTAACCTGCACACACCATCAACACATTACAAATACTGCCATAAGTCACACAGTATTACTATAACACCCCTCCTACGAAGAGAATACCTTGCTTCATGGGTACAATACAATACTTCCTATCACTGTTCTGGATAGACTAAATGAACCCCAGTTTGGCCTGCTGACCATTACAGAACTTGATGGGTACAATACAATACTTCCTATCACTGTTCTGGATAGACTAAATGAACCCCCAGTTTGGCCTGCTGACCATTACAGAACTTGATGGATACAATACAATACTTCCTATCACTGTTCTGGATAGACTAAATGAACCCCCAGTTTGGCCTGCTGACCATTACAGAACTTGATGGGTACAATACAATACTTCCTATCACTGTTCTGGATAGACTAAATGAACCCACAGTTTGGCCTGCTGACCATTACATAACTTGATGGGTACAATACAATACTTCCTATCACTGTTCAGGATACACTAAATGAACCCCCAGTTTGGCCTGCTGACCATTACCGGTACATAACTTGAAGGGTGCAACATTATACTTCATATCACTGTTCTGGACAGACTAAATGAACCCACAGTTTGGCCGGCTGACAGTTACATAATTTCAATATGGTGTAAACTTCTCTGTTGCTTAGTGAAGCTAAAAATTTTGCACCAGAAACTTAAAATTACAAAATACCAGACTGAGGTGAAGGAAATGCATTTGTATGTAGGAGCTGGTACTATGTGTAAATACATACCATTTTCTGGGACACACTACGACAGGGACAAACATTCACACAACAACTAGTATGAAAACAATTTGAAGATTTGAGTGCTGTGATAAATATAACATTCACATCTGGCGTGCATAAATGGATCATGCAATCATCATTAAATTATTTCAAGCAGACATTCTAGAATCTAAAATAATAAAAAACGCACATACCAACAACAACTGTCTGCACTGTGACAATCTATCTTGTTGCATGGATTTTTCACCAGTTGTAAGTTCTTTCAACAATGTGCTAATCTAAGCTCTGAAAAACTTGACTAGGAAGTCATGAACTAATTGATGGTGATTGACTTGCTTACTACTTCTTGTAAAGGACAAAAGGCTTGGGGGCTTTGATGTGACAAGGGAGTGCTTTCATCACTGTACCATACACAAACTCACCTTGGCTATCAAATTTCTTGGACAAAATAAGAGCCATTTCTTTAAACCACATGTTCTGAGCATAACAAATGTGCCGTCTACCTGCACAAAACATGCAAGCAAACATACAAGTATTCATGCAAATCAATACACAGCAGAAGCCAACAAATGTTAATGACACGGTGAGTATTGTCCAAGCACCTTGCGGACAAGATGGCCTGGGCAGTTCTGTATCAGACTTGCAAACAGTAGCACACTGCTTGGAACTTGATGATCTTTTCAAGGTTGAAACATGATAAAAAGAAACCTCTTTGTGTAAATACTGATATGAATGTCTGTTACTATGCTCCTTCATGGATACTGTTTGCAAATCTTCCACACAACACAACAACACAAGACAAAATAAACACAAACAAGGCTGGAAAACATCTGTAAATGACAAAAGAAAGGTCAGTACATTTGCTTAATGTGCACTGCAACTGTGAACGTGGTGAACTAATGTTAAATAATCAGTGTTTTGAGAATCATTTAAAAGATTCTTGTGATCCTTCAGTAATTTTACATGAAGTTGAAATGTGCATTTTGTATGCACAGATGAGAAGAATGGACCAAAAATATATAATGCATCCTGATGGACACAATAATATTTATTGAACCAAACTGCTGAAATATCAAGGTCCTGTTATCAAAGTTCTTAACAACTCTAACATTGTGGTCCCCCCTGGACTACTCGTTTTGTGTGTGAAGGTCAAACATTGTGAACAGTAAATGTTTTGGCAAGTGACAGCAACTTAAAAGAGTACTGTGATGGTTAAATGTTAAAACCAGCAAACTGTAAAAAGAAGAACAATCTTACTACACTATGACAGAAACATGACACATACAAGCAGCACACAAGACATCATCAGTAAGCACATGCTTGACACAGTGACATGCTGCCAGTGTTTGGTCCAGCTGCCGGACACATCACCTTGAGGTTTGAACTCTTTAGCAAGAGCCTGCGCCATTTCTTTCATCCACATGTTAACATTAACAGCAAGGTGACGATGCCCTACAATGAATAACTATATGTTAAGAGAATCAGAACAGCTTAAAACGGTAACAGCTAAGATTCCCTGAAGTCGAAACCATAGATCAGTCATTTATACTTATAAACATAATGAGCTGGGAACATTGAAGATCCTGGTGGGCAGACAATCATCTGTAAACCTGATGTGAGCTGAAATTTCAGTTTCTGAATGAGCACAAATATGGAAATCACATATAATAAATAACAATTTCTAATAAGTACATCAGTACACAACTATAAGGAATTCAAAATGATGTTACCAAATTATTTAGTTATTCTCCAACAGGAAAACTAAAATCCATATGTCAAGTCAGTATCCATGGGAAGACTACACACCTATTCTCTTTACAATCTATCTTCTGAAGGTTAATTACAAGTTTATCAAGAAGAAGAAATATGATTTGTTCTTAACATAGGTCTCTCTTAGAGTGAGTGAGAGAGCTTGGGTTTAAAACCACTCTTAACTGTAATAACAATATTTGAACAATAAATAACAGAGGTGAGAGTAAAACCTGGGCCTTTGGTTACCTCAAACAATAAGCTACTACCCTAGTTGACCAGTGATAAGACCTGACGTTGATGCCAGTCCTGGCACTAACCTGCAGCCTCAGGGGTGACCATGGCCTTGATGTGGGCAGTAGCAACATCCCGCACATCCACCACCGGGAAGTTCAGTTTTGGAACAACAGGCATGGCACGTTCCAACAGGCGCTTGACAACCTACAAGTACAAGTAATCTTCCTGGATCAGGCAAAGGAAAAAAAGTCATGACACAATCCATTAGTTACTTGACAACCTACAAATACATGTAACCTTCCTGGATCAATCAAAGAAAAAACAGGCATGGCACACTCCAATAGCTGCTTGATAACCACTTACAAACACAGCAATGTTCCCTGATCAGAGATGATATATTATGGCCCGATTACTAACACACCTACTAGCACAATGTATGATCAAATGGTGTGACAGCTGCACGGTCTTCTATGATGCAATAGTCTGAAAGATTCTACAACCTTCATTAGCTAGCTGCAGATTAAACAGTGCTAAGACTCACTAGTGTAGTGAGGCAGCACCACTATCCATGGAAGTGTTACACCTACCTCCATACTGGTACACTGTGATCCATGAAGAACAGGGCCCATTACATAGGCAGGGTTCACCACGGCAAGTTCAATCTTGTCCGAGTCTGGAAACAGGACAGCAGAAAGTGTCACTTCAATATATCCATGACAACCTCAAAGATCCCACAATCCATATTCATTCAATACATTCACACTTATTCATCCTTCAAAAAGCAATATGGAGCTCGTATCTACTGAGCTACAAGGTACTTGTGGGACAGAAGATGCAGGGATGCCAATCCACAGCCCATTTGATATATCTGGGACAACTGGCATCGAGTGAGCGAGTGAGTTTAATGCCCCTTTTAGCAATATTCCAGCAATATCACGGCTTGGGACCCCAGAAATGGACTTCACACATTGTACCCATGTGGGGAATTGAACCTGGGTCTTCTGTGTTATGAGAAGATGCTTTAACCGCTAGACTACCCCACTGCCCCTATCTGGCATCGAATATAAGTAATCTAAATTGACAATTAGTAATAGTCATTCGTAATGTCTAACATGTTTGGATAAACATGATAAATGGAAGTTATTGATAGCAATATATTTCACCATTTGAACTCCTCAAAATCTGTGAACTATCCCATCCCATGGTAAAGTGATTATTTGTCGACTATGGACAAGTTGTGTATATATGATAATGACTGAAGTGAAGTCAACAGTTAGTTGAATTACAGGTCATGTTGTTTGGACAAAACTTTTAAAAACTGACAATCACATTGCAACAGGAACATTTCACTCGGACCTAGTTTAAACTATTGGAATCATTCTGCCAAAATCACAATCGCTTCTTTCTCTAAATAGTGAGTGAGTTTAGTTTTACGCCGCACTCAGCAATAATCCAGCTATATGGTGGCGGTCTGTAAATAATCGAGTCTGGACCAGACAAGACAGTGATCAACAGCATGAGCATCGATCTGCGCAATTGGGAAACGATGTCATGTGTCAACCAAGTCAGCGAGACTGACCACCCAATCCTGTTAGTCGCCTCTCACGACAAGCATGGGTTACTGAAGGCTCATTCTAACCCAGACCTTCGTATCTCTAATTAAGGTGCTGGGAGATAAACAACATTTATTTCATTGGCAGTACTAGGGGGCAAATGATATGTGATTCCTTAACTCTCACAAACCTGTAGGGGTGGGTATTGCAGAGAATTTTCATATTGCGATATATTGCGATGCGAAAGCTTATATTGCGATATGTATTGCAATATATTGCAAGAAGGTTTTTTTAACAATAAACTACTACTGATCAAGTTAATGTTTTACTTATAAAGCAAAAACGCAACACAATCACTATGCTTCATTAAGCTATAATAAAAAACTTTTAATCATGACAAAATAAGAATATAGATAATATTTAATGTAATTTTCACCACATTCATTCCCACCACCATTACCACAATTGCCACAATCATCAAGGTTTCCGAGTGTTAAGAAGTTTTCCGAATACAAGTCAAAATATTGGTTTTCTATCAGCGTATCGCAATTGAATCGTTTTCATGTCTGATTCGGTTAATACGGGTAAACCGGTTATATTGCGCAGCCCTACAAACCTGGCAACTCTTTAACGAAGTCCCAAGCAGCTTTCTCTGCCAGCGTCTTGCTCTTGGCATAGGCATCCAGCTTCTCCAGGTCAGTCCAGTCCTCTTCTGTGCATACCTTGTCAGCATTGGCTGATGGTCCCCCTGTCAACACACAATCTTTGTTATCAGAGCAATGCTACAGTTATCAGAAGTCTGACTGGTGATAGATGCGTCTTGGAATTCAGCTGTAGTGTAAAAGTTATTTCAATAATGCTCGAATGAGACCAATGAGTAAACCGATAAGTAACCACGCTAATAAACTTATGTTTGTACAGAAATTGAGACCTACAAAAAAAGCTGGCTGCTGTAATTTACATTGCCTAAAAATATTTTGGAAATGAGAACACAATGTTTGATGATACTTTGATGATTATCTTACAGGAAATAGCAGCACAAGAACTTGTGAGGACCACCCTTTTGACAGTTTTGGTGGTGACACAAGCTTTCAGCACACTCTGTGTCCCATCAACTGCTGGCTGGATAACTTCGTTCTCATCCTTGGGACTCTGGGCAGGGAAGGGGCTTGCCACATGAATCACAAACTCAGCATCCTTGACAGCCCTGGAAGCATGAACACATTATACAGTTTCAGCAAATACACAAAACCATTGACAACATGTTCTATATTCGATTCATTTATCCACATCCCATACTGTTAATCTTCTGTCGGCAGAGTTAGTGAGGCAGTGTTAAGTCCAATCATTATTTATCAAGGGTGAAGTTCATTTAAAAACACTGCAAAACTGACGACTTTCATCTGTCTGAAGTAAGAACTGTATTAAAAGTATGTTAAATGTTTCAGCTAGTTTTGCAAACACAGACCTTCCCTCTTGCTGACTGGCTTATGCTGCCAATCATATTGATTTAGCTCACCATGTATCATTGTATTACTGTGCTGCCCATTCTAAAAGCTACAAAAACCTGAGCACTGTTAAATGTTTAATGCCACTTACGCCTCCCATGACTCTGGTTTGGTTAGGTCAGCCTCGACAAGTTCCAGTTTGTGTGCAGCCTCTGGACACAGGTCCTGAAGGTGCTTCACCTTGTTCTCATCCTGCAAGCTCCTCACAGTGCCCCTTACTCGGTACCCACCTTCTTGCAGCTGCTTTACCACATGTGTTGCAATGTAGCCTGAGGCGCCGGTGACCACCACCACTGTAGAGGAAAAATATATGTTTTAATGCGGTAGCCTACTCACAAAAATGGTGTCCAACAAACTATCAATGCTGAGGGATTATTTCACCCATGCTTAAATGGTATCATTCTTTTTTTGGGGGGACAACAAAATATCTTTGTACATGTAAGTTGTTTTTTAGTTAGACTCACAAGACATCTGATGACCTTCTTAGACTTAACCCGTTTACTTTCAGATGCCACTGCATATCCAAGTTAAAATCTCTATCTGTTCCATAAAACTGCTGCTCTGCAGCTATTCCTGTTGCATGGCTACCAGAAAATCAATACTCTAACAGATCTTGTTTCTGTGTTTCAAACAGCTGTGATGTTTCTGTCCAGAAATCTCACAGTATCGACAATGTCATTTCTGGCTGAGGAAGCAGCAGCGTCACAACACAGCAGCATGTGAGACACCAGGAGAGATACAATACATCTCATCTTCACAACACCGTAGTATGTGAAACACAATCATAGCTGCAATACATCTAGATCTTCATGACACCGTAGTATGTGAGACACCAACATAGCTGCAATACATCTAGATCTTCATGACACTGTAGTAGATCTTCATGACACTGTAGTATATGAGACACCAACATAGCTGCAATACATCTAGATCTTCATGACACTGTAGTATGTGAGACACCAACATAGCTGCAATACATCTAGATCTTCATGACACTGTAGTATGTGAGACACCAACATAGCTGCAATACATCTAGATCTTCATGACACTGTAGTATGTGAGACACCAACATAGCTGCAATACATCTAGATCTTCATGACACTGTAGTATGTGAGACACCAACATAGCTGCAATACATCTAGATCTTCATGACACTGTAGTATGTGAGACACCAACATAGCTGCAATACATCTAGATCTTCATGACACTGTAGTATGTGAGACACCAACATAGACATCTCATCTTCACAACACCGTAGTATGTGAAACACAATCATAGCTGCAATACATCTAGATCTTCATGACACTGTAGTATGTGAGACACCAACATAGCTGCAATACATCTCATCTTCACAACACCGTAGTATGTGAAACACAATCATAGCTGCAATACATCTAGATCTTCATGACACCGTAGTATGTGAGACACCAACACAGCTGCAATACATCTAGATCTTCATGACACTGTAGTATATGAGACACCAGGAGAGATACAATACATCTCATCTTAACAACACCGTAGTATGTGAAACAAAATCATAGCTGCAATACATCTAGATCTTCATGACACCGTAGTATGTGAGACACCAACACAGCTGCAATACATCTAGATCTTCATGACACTGTAGTATGTGAGACACCAACATAGCTGCAATACATCTAGATCTTCATGACACTGTAGTATGTGAGACACCAACATAGCTGCAATACATCTAGATCTTCATGACACTGTAGTATGTGAGACACCAACATAGCTGCAATACATCTAGATCTTCATGACACTGTAGTATGTGAGACACCAACACAGCTGCAATACATCTAGATCTTCATGACACTGTAGTATGTGAAACACCAACATAGCTGCAATACATCTAGATCTTCATGACACTGTAGTATGTGAAACACCAACATAACTGCAATGCATCTACATCTTCATGACACTGTAGTATGTGAGACACACACATAGCAGCAATACATCTAGATCTTCATGACACTGCCATATTTGAAGCACCAACATAGCTGCAATGCATCTAGATCTTCATCACACTGTTGTATGTGAGACACCAACATAGCTGCAATACATCTAGATCTTCATGACACTGTAGTATGTGAAACACCAACATAGCTGCAATGCATCTAGATCTTCATGACACTGTAGTATGTGAAACACCAACATAGCTGCAATGCATATAAATCTTCATGACACTGCTGTAGTATGTGAGACACACACATAGCTGCAATACATCTAGATCTTCATGACACTGCCACATTTGAGACACCAACATAGCTGCAATACATCTAGATCTTCACAACACTGTAGTATGTGAGACACCAACATAGCTGCAATACATCTAGATCTTCATGACACTGTAGTATGTGAGACACCAACATAGCTGCAATACATCTAGATCTTCATGACACTGTAGTATGTGAGACACCAACACAGCTGCAATACATCTAGATCTTCATGATACTGTAGTATGTGAGACACCAACATAGCTGCAATACATCTAGATCTTCACAACACTGTAGTATGTGAGACACCAACATAGCAGCAATACATCTAGATCTCTGTTGAATGTATGCTTTTACCCACAAGCTGCTGTTGGATGTATGTTACTACCACAAGTTGCTGCTGGATGTATGCTGCTACCACAAGTTGCTGCTGGATGTATGCTACCACAAGCTGCTACTGGATGTATGCTACAACCACAAGTTGCTGCTGGATGTATGCTGCTACCACAAGCTGCTGTTGGATGTATGCTGCTACCACAAGTTGCTGCTGGATGTATGCTGCTACCACAAGCTGCTGTTGGATGTATGCTGCTACCACAAGCTGCTGCTGGATGTATTCAACTACCCACAAACAGTTGTCAGATGTATGCTGCTACCACAAGCTGCTGTTGGATGTATGCTGCTACCACAAGCTGCTTCTAGATGTATGTTACTATCACAAGCTGCTGCTGGATGTATGCTACTACCACAAGCTGCTGTTGGATGTATGTTACTACCACAAGCTCGCACTGCATGTTGCAAGTACTTTGGTGTGGGAACAGACTAGACTAAAGTATGTGAACTGTGTAATGTGAACTAAATATTTCACTACTTGACTTTACCATGTATATCTTGAGGCATCGAATGAAAACCAAGCTGACGCTTTTATCACAAGGGGCTGTCAGGGCCTAGTATTGTGTGCAGGGTTTATCTTCCTTATTAGACACTGCCAGATGCAAGTGTTTTCTTTCCTGTGCAGGATTGGCCCTGATTGTGAAGGAACTAGCTACTTGTGCTTATTGTCTAATGCCAATTACTAACTTGCTGAAAAAAAATATAAAAATTATTGCTCAATTACTTAGCCATACAATCACACATTTGGCAGCAGTACATCTGTAAAGGATGCTGACTAAACCCTACAATCATGTAGTTTCCTTGGGTCTCTTGGAAAAGTCTGTAAAAAAGCATGGTTCCATTAACCTGACCGACCTTGCCAGTCTGACGCAGACCATCATAATTTCATTGACCTTTCGGAATTCTAGACATGGGAAATGCTATATCTTACTAGCCATACTAAGCCAATACCTAAAATGTCCACACCACTGAAGATGATGCTATCTGATCTTAACAAATAATTATCAAGAAAAAAGAAATTATTAAGAGAAATGAATCTGTTTAGTTGAATATTCCATATATCTCTTTAAGTAGTATTATATCATGGATTTATCAAGATGTGCCCAGTGGCCAATAATTTGCCTCAGGAGTGAAGTCAGTGACAATTCCAAAAATTAAACTTAACATTTGCGAAGTCATGTTATTATTGTAAAAACTGGTACAAGATACACATAGCACATAGCATTGATACTTAGCTAAGTGATTTGTGAGTTGACTGTTACACCATATTTTGGCAAATAATTCCAGCAATACCAGATCAGGGTTCGTCAAGATTTGGATTGTTCATTGTTGAAGGTACACACAATCATTTGCCAACCATAGGGTTACCCTCAACTTCCATGAAGGGATCTAGTACAAGATTTCACTGATTTGTCAGGCCTTCAGAGAAATGTTTGGAACAGCGCTGGAATACGCTAGTACATCGGTGAGTTTCCTCCGTTTTCTTCCACCTTAACAGAATTGAAACCGTTTGAAATAAAAGCCAGTATTGATAAAAAACACAGCCTAATTATCATAGGACATACCTAGGAAAAGACCGTGAAGTGTGCTGTTAAACATCAGGCTGACGTAGGATCTGCAGATGGGCACAAGGATGTCAGAAACTCCACACAGGCCTAAAGCTGTTGTAAAGAGAATTAGTGGAGCTCTGGGCGATGTCATGGAAAAGCTGCCAAAAAGAATTCGTCCAAAGAAACTGCCACCACCAATGGCTGAGATCAGTAGAGCGATCTCAGTGGACGTGACATCTGGTAAAGCTGCCACGGCCTGTTCCGGAATGTGCGATCCATATATGAAGAGACTGACGCCACTGAACATGGCTGACAGAAGAAACAAGATGAACAGTGGACGCTGTTTGAACATGGCACGGTCAGGGAAGCAGCAACTCTTTCGGCTTGCCAACACGTCTTTCTTTCCTATAACAATAACAGAAACCACCTCTGTACAATATGTTTCATATTAACAAGTAAAGACAATGTGGAAATTGTAATAGTTATATTGATACTTAACATTCATGTGTGAATGACATGAAACTGAGGGCAGTGATACACGTACCCTTGCTGTGATCTGGCTGCAGGAGGAGGGAGCACACTGTTGAGAGAGATGGCGCCTATCCTCAGCAGCGCGCCACGCCACCCAAAGTTGTCCAGGACGAGACTCCAAACAAGTGGAAAAGCAAGCATTCCAATGGCACCACCAGTCGCCATTAAACACAACGCAAGTGGCAGTCCTTTACCAAACTGGTGACTGATGCAGACAATAGCTGCTAGCTGACACAGAGCTGCACCAATACCTGAAGGAAATAGAGCAAATTGTATGAACAGTTAATTAAAATAGAGCAAATTGTATGAACAGTTAATTAGATTCCCCTGTGAAATGTATATAAAGCCACACCTAATTCAAAAGAATGAGTGAGTTAAGATTTTAAATCACATCGCGAGTATTTCAGCCATATCGTGACTAAATCATTTTATAGAAATATTAATAATTAAAGGTAAATAATAATATTCTGTCAACGAAGGACAGTAAAACAACTAGATTATCACAGATATAAATTTAAAACTAGTAATTAAATCGAAAATATTTTTACTATACATGACAATACAATATAAAAACAGGCTATAGATCGCCAACAACTGAAGGTAGATCACCATAGTAGGAAACTGAGAGCTCTTGATGTTTCTAACAGATGGGAAACTGTAAAACGCCTACCGCAATCTCTATTTGCAAATACATCTCCGCGACGTCACGGAGATGTATTTGCAAATAGAGATTGCGGAGTGTGATCGTCCATACTTCAGGTTTCTCTCGCGATCAAATGATCAGGTCAAACCTCCTACTGTTTATGAATTCTTTCGAGTAGTGTTTGGGATAAACTGCTCACCTTTTCTGGCTCAGTACATCACACAGGAGCACGCCAAAAGCCATGAAACAGACTTGACTATGGCGTCAACGACAGTTGTTAAATCAACTTACATGGACGATAGCATAGATTCTGTTCAAACTGACATTGATGCATTACAACTTTACAACCAGCTGATGAACCTTTGGGGAACAGCAGGTATGCACGCCAGAAAATGGCTGTCAAATTCAAAGAATGTTCTGAATGAAATTCCAGCGGAAAACAGGCTGCAGGAAATTAGCATTTTGACAGATGAGTTGCCATCAGTCAAAACCTTAGGACTGGTCTGGTGTGCTGAAGCTGACGAATTCAACTTTGGTTGTAGTTCAAAAAACAAATTGCTCACAGTGACAAAGAGATCCTTTCTCAGAGAAATTGCCAAGGTTTTTGATCCGTTAGGATTACTAGCACCATTCGTTTTGAGAGCAAAAATCTTACTGCAGCAAATGTGGCTTGCTGGGCTCGGATGGGATGAGAAAATGAATCCTTATCTTGAAGCAAAAACATGGAAGTGGTACAATGAAGTGCAGCTGATTTCTTCTCTCAGATTTCCGAGAAACATAGGATTAAACCAAGCTGCAATTGATCAACAGTTGCATGTATTCGTAGACGCTTCTCAAGAAGCATTTGGCGCAGTCATCTACTGTGTAAGTAACCTCACCAGTCAAAGCAGGTCTAGCACTCTAGTAGCATCAAAAAGCAGAGTTGCTCCGCTCAAAGCAATGAGTATTCCTAGGTTGGAACTGCTTGCAGCTGTTCTTGGTGTACGACTGACACTAATTGTCACAGAGGCTCTTGCTGTTTCTCCAAAATCAGTAAAGTTTTGGTCAGACAGTGAAAATGTCTTATGTTGGATTAAAAATCAAAGCAGAAACTTTAAACCTTTTGTTGCAAACAGAGTTGGGTTCATACAGGACAATACTCACCCAAGTCAGTGGAAATATGTCCCAACCAAGCAGAATGCTGCTGATATTCTCACAAGAGGAGCACATGTTGAAACCTTGAATAGAAAGGAATGGCTTCAAGGTCCAGAGTTTATAAAACAAGATGAGAAAGAGTGGCCAAATCAAAGGAACTTGAAAGTTGATGAAAACTTAGAAAGACGCAAGGAATGTCAGTCAGATATTACAATGGTAACATGTAAAGCTGCTACAGTGATGAACTGGCACTTGGACCCTTCAAGATATTCAGATTGGAGGAGATTGTGCAGAGTTACTGCCTGGATACTTCGGTTCGTTCACAATGTTTCTTCTGGAGAAACTAGGAAATCTGGTGAGCTTGATGCTGATGAAATTCAAGATGCTGAGACACTAGTTCTTTTGAACACTCAAAAGGAAGCATTTACTGAGGAATACGCAGCCTTGACCAAAGGAAAACAGCTTCCTAAATCTAGCAAATGATTGGGTCTACATCCATTTTTAGATGATTCTGGACTGATCAGATCAGGTGGTAGACTCAGATATGCTGAGGATCTTTCCTATGAATCGCGTTTTCCAGTCATACTTCCTAGAGCTCACTGGGTAACAAAGTTGATCGTGAAACAATTCCATGAAGTCTGTTGTCATATGGGAACCAATTACACATTGGCTGCATTGTCAAGTAGGTTTTGGATTATAGCAGCTCGTGAGGAGATTCGTAGTTGGGAACATGAGTGTGCTTGGTGTAGACGACAGAAAACCAAGCCTGCTACACAGATAATGGCAGATTTACCAAGTGTCAGGGTTAGATGTTCCATGAGACCCTTTGCTCAGACAGGTGTAGACTTTGCTGGTCCCTTTCTAACAAAGCAAGGTCGGGGGAAAAGTCGACAGAAACGGTATCTGTGTTTATTCACGTGTCTATCAACTCGAGCGGTACACATGGAGATAGCTTTTGGTTTAGACACAGACTCTTTCCTGAATGCTTTCTCTCGTATGGCACACAGAAGAGGAATGCCGAATGAAGTCATCTCTGAAAACGGCACTAACTTTGTAGGAGCCGTCAAGGAACTTAGACAGCTAATTTCGGAACTTGATGGAGACGATGTAAAAGCTTCTCTACCCAGCAGAAAGGTCGTGTGGAAGTTTAATCCACCACATGCTCCACATTTTGGCGGAACTTTCGAATCTTTGATTATAACAGCCAAAAGAGCAATCTATGCTGATCTTAGTTCTGGTGATATATCAGACGAGGAACTGATGACCGCCTTTGTAGGGGCAGAGGCTTTGTTAAACTCTCGACCTCTGACATATCAGAGCGCACATCCCAGTGATGTTGTGCCTCTTACACCAAACCATTTTCTACATGGTCAATGTGGTGGCCCCTTTGCACCTGAGGAAGACCTACAAGACTTCAATCCTCGTAAACGTTGGAGGCGTGTGCAGGAGCTACTGAGGCATATATGGAAAAGGTGGATGAAAGAGTGGTTACCCACTCTCAATGTCCGCATGAAATGGCAAGCTACAAGTAAGGACTTGAAAATAAATGACGTGATCATTGTTGTTAGTCCTGAATCTCCACGTGGAAGCTGGCTGCTAGGTAGAATCACCAAGATATATCCAAGCAAAGATGGACATATCAGAATAGTGGATGTTCAAGTGGGGAAATCGGTTTTGACTAGACCTATTACCAAGCTTTGTCCACTGGAGTGGTATCCAGAATAGGACGAACGTTGTGTACATTTCAAGTTCAGTACAAGTCTACACAACATTTAGTGTAATTAGATGTAAATATATGTCTCTCTGAAAGACCAGGGTCTTGTCAGCAAAGGGGGATATGTTCTGGAGAGAAAGTTAGTTTCTTTGGTTTTTTGTTATCTGATAGCCAAAACACATCTTTACAAGAACCATGAACGTTGCATCAAAACGCAACCGTAACGCCTCGTGCAGTCACTTTCTGCACGTGCAGAGTCGAGCAGATAGGTTTCTGACGGCTAAGTGAATGGTCGACAATTGTGATCAGTGAGACTCTGGTCGTTAGATTACACAAATAGTTTGCCATATTCGGGCATAGTATAGATACTAAACAATTTAGAATTATAGTTGCGTATCTTCGCAGATAGCTTATTTAGTTCATGTAGTTTAGAAAAAGTATCATATTTAGTTTGGTGGTCGGAGTGGCAAAAGTATCATATTTAGTTTGGTGGTCGGAGTGGCAAGAAGGTTGTTTATTTACCATTTAGTTAAGCACGTTTGTTCACGTTTCACGTTCACAAATTAATTTAGTAATTCCACTGCGTAAACAGGGACAATGGGGACTTAGAGTACATTTGCTTCCTGCATGGACCCTAGCTGGATGTACACCATGCCTTCAACCATTAGCAATTTAGACAAACCTATCCATACATTAAAAAGACACATATTCAACGATTAAAATTGGAAAGTTTTAATTTACTTTGATTGTTGTGCGACTTACGTACCTTCTCAGGAGGACAATGATTTTACAGTACTTTAACCCCCCTCGAGGATACAGCCACTAACAACCTGAGCTACTAGTTTAAACCTCCAATCATAAAATATTTGTCGATTTACAAATCATTCAACAAATCTAATTCTTTACAAAATGAAATAACTAAATTAGAATGGGTATTATTAAAAACATGCTTTATAGTTATCCCTTGAGGTGGAATTAAAAACAGTCAAACACAAAAGAAGTTTTGACTATATCGGTTTACCGAACCTATCCATAATACTAATTCCTTTTGACACGATCAAACAAATACTTATCACTGAAATGAAATAGATTTGTTTAATGAGATGAGCATTGACGTCAAAAGGAACGCCAAATCAATGACGTGAAAATGACTTCAACATGCGTGCAATATAAAATGGATCTAGAACCGTACGCGTAAAGCTAGTTTGACAGCACAGATTACTATAACTGGACACAGAGAACGTGACGCTAGCATGACATCACAGATCACTATAACTGGACACAGAGAACCGTGCCGCTAGCTTGACATCACAGATTACTATAACTGGACACAGAGAACCGTGACGCTAGCTTGACATCACAGATTACTATAACTGGAAACAGAGAACCGTGACGCTAGCTTGACATCACAGATTAGTATGACTGGACACAGAGAACCGTGACGCTAGCTTGACATCACAGATTACTATAACTGGACACAGAGAACCGTGACGCTAGCTTGACATCACAGATTACTATAACTGGACACAGAGAACCGTGACGCTAGCTTGACATCACAGATTACTATAACTGGACACAGAGAACCGTGACGCTAGCTTGACATCACAGATTACTATAACTGGACACAGAGAACCGTGACGCTAGCTTGACATCACAGATTACTATAACTGGACACAGAGAACCGTGACGCTAGCTTGACATCACAGATTACTATGACAGGGCACAGAGAACCGTGACGCTAGCTTGACATCACAGATTACTATAACTGGACACAGAGAACCGTGACGCTAGCTTGACATCACAGATTACTATAACTGGACACAGAGAACCGTGACGCTAGCTTGACATCACAGATTACTATAACTGGACACAGAGAACCGTGACGCTAGCTTGACATCACAGATTACTATAACTGGACACAGAGAACCGTGACGCTAGCTTGACATCACAGATTACTATGACAGGGCACAGAGAACCGTGACGCTAGCTTTACATCACAGATTACTATGACAGGGCACAGAGAACCGTGACGCTAGCTTGACATCACAGATTACTATGACAGGGCACAGAGAACCGTGACGCTAGCTTGACATCACAGAGTACTATGACAGGGCACATACTACGACACATACCTGGCATAACTCCGAGACACAGGTAAAGAAGATACAGGTTCGTAACCATTGCACTCAGGACCATTCCTAGCGTTAAAAGAAGGCCTCCAACGATGCTGGTCAGGCGCCACCCCACGCCCTCTATGAGGTATGAACCTAGAATAGCTAAACATACAAAATTCTCCCTTTGGTTGCGAAAAAATAAAACAAAGTATGTTCACTGTTCATCCTTTCAACGAACAACATATACACAATCAGCAAACAAGCGTTCAAATTTCGTAAGAACTGTATCAGTTTGTATATTTGTATTCACGTACACCTGTTAAATCTATCAGTACATTTGTTAACAAAGCAATTTATGTTCGGGAAACCTATATTTTGTCTATCTGTATAGACAATGGCTGTATGAGACTGAAAGGTGATCCATGGCTATTGAAATCCGAAACCAGGTTTGTTATTGTGAACGCAATGCAAGTTTAAGGTTCAGATTAAATTAGATACAAGAAGTAGTAGTTTCATAGATTAGAAATAATTGATTGAAACAGCTGGAAGTAAAATTATTTAAGAACATTTAAGTACCATTAACGAGAAAAGAAGAAATTTTAATATGTTTATAGTTCGATGAATCTAATTCTATTATCACGTTATTAGTACATGAATACTGTCACCATAGCTAATACGACGATGAAACGTTGTGTGTTGTTGTGGTCCACCATTTCAAGCAGAAGCATCCTCTAGCAAAACAAAATAATAATCAAACTTTGTTACAAAACTCAACGCCTGTTTCAGACGCTGATGGAAGCCCAGAACACACTCTTAGAACCCCCACATGGAGTTTACATGATATGACCAGTATATGTCACTGAACAATAAACACCTGAACATTAAGACATTGTCAAGAAGATGGTTACTATTTGTATGGAATATTTAACATAAAATCAAGCATTAAACCAACGATTAAGAAAGGTTGACGGCACCTTTGGGCAATGCATTACGTAGGTCTCATGATAGGACATTTAGTACATATGATATAAGGCTATCACTTGGAGAAATACACGCAGAGACTGTTAAACAGTGTTGGTCTGAGAGTGTGTGTCTTGGTTCAAGCACATATATATCGCAACAGGACAGAAGTGTGTTGAATGCCTGCATCATGTCTCATGATCTTACCTCCAACACCCAGCATCCCTGCCATTAGAGAGCCAATCCAGGACAATTGATAGTCAGAGAATCCTTCCATTTCCTTCAGGTGGGTGTACACCACGCCGTAGCTGTTTCCAAGCCCCTGGGTGAAAAGGTGGAGGACAAAGCCAGCAAATACCAGCCCCACATCCCGTATTGTTAGGGAAGGGGATCGAGAAGTTGGGTGGTCCTTGGGGGACATGCTGTCGATTGCCTCCTCAACATCGCCAACATGAGTGAAGGATACATTAGTATCCTCGAGTCTATCACTACAGGTTTTGTCATGACCGTGAGAGTGTGAGTTGCTCAGATGTGCCCCAGATATGTCGATCTGGACCTTACTGTCATTTTGGACATCTTTGTCAAGATGGGAACCGGCATCAATAGAAGCATCGTCCACACGAGGCTGACAGCTATAGGAGGAGACTTCTGGTGTCAGTGAGCTTTGCTCAGCGCCTGATGAGAGCGTGATGATGTAGACTGACGTCATCACGTCGTCTTACGGTCTTGACGAAGACTGACGACAAGCTGGGTTCCTCCTAGGTGTTCTGTGAGTGCTTAAAGAACTGCAGTTCATGCTTTGCCTTTTTATACCTTCAGGACAGCTTGGAAAATGGTCTGTTGACTGAAAAGACACGGCAAGATACTATACTCAGCATTCAACAGTTGAGTTACTTAGTGTCGAAGGGTATAATGTATGCGAAGACATGCCGGTGTGTGAGCAGAGATTAATTAACATCATTAAACCCATAAACATGTTTACTGAGAGAGAAATGCGATTAATGTGTAGGATATGCGATGTCACTCTGACAGTTTATGTCAGGTGATAAAGTACCAGGCAAAAGAAGGTAAACATCTATGTTTAATGACGTCTTAAAATCAAACAGACAAGAAGTATATCGTTATTTCGTGGAGAGCTGTGTCTTAGACCTCATGTGTACAGATTCTGTAACTGTTTTCAGCCAATAACATTTTTAAAGCTTTTGTGTTTGCTTTGCCGAATACAATATTTAAATGTATACTTTCTTTTGAACGGAAATTTACTATGTGCGTAATAGAAGCAAACGAGAGAGTGCATTATAACAAGGCCCAGGTTTTCACGTACAAATATCCTTATCAACGTTCATATTAGTGTATTTATTTCTTTTCATTGTATAAAACCCACTATCACATTGTGCAATATAGTGTGTGTTGCCCGTTGTGTGTGTCTAGTGATTTGGTAAGTAGCACAGAACCTTGAACTTGGTAAAGCAAACTTTGTTGTCCTAATGGAGTACCAACTTGTCCACGTTATTTACTACTACAGTTTACATTATGAAAGTAGGTGTATTATAAGCAGTCTATTTCATGTCTATTTACCGTTACATTAGTTAAGCTTATGTAGTGTTTTCGTTGTCCTATATTTGAGTAATGGTCCCACCATATAAATTATAGGACAAACTTGGCAAATACTCATAAAGTAAACATTAACAGGTTTCCAACTAGCAAACATGGGTATTGATACAGGACTGGGGGTCAAGCAGGGACACCTGCCGTGCCCCCACAGGCGTGATGGTAGGGGTCTCAGACTGATGCCTTGTCTCACGCACAGCTCGCTCCGACATCCCAGCTAGAACTGTAGGCAACAAACACAGAATAACCACCACGTTGACTCCTGCTGTCACTGGGAGACCATTAAGGGAGGGATATTTTCACTGTGTATTTCATTGTTTGATCATTTTGACATAACGTATTACAAAGTGGAATTAGGAAGTAAACATACTGTGTTGGAAAATCAGAGGTGTATAGCGAAATTATAATAGCTCTAATTCTTTTTAAATTTAGAGCTATTATAATTTCGTTACATACTTCTGATTTTCCAACACAGTATGTTTATCTCCATTCTAGCGTAACTGTGTTATTATGATTTAAAAAAATACATACTGTGTTGGAAAATCAGAGGTATATAACGTGATTACATACCTCTGAATGACTTTAATTAACCAATCACAATCCAGTATTTACTGAAGTCATGGTAGAATTCATATTTAGACATTGAATATATCGATAATTAAAGGCACAGATTCGTTCAAAGTATTATGTCAGCAGGTTGTTGTAATGTTCGGTATATTTTGTGAACATTTAATTGAAATGTACACGTTAGTAAAACTGGCATTGTATCTTTAATGTGGACTGCAGCGTGCTTGTTGGTCTGTGTATTATTCTGTTGCTCTCTGTATTATCCCGTACACGATATTGTTTGGTCTGTGTATTATTCTGTTGCTCTCTGTATTATCCCCTACACGATATTGTTTGGTCTGTGTATTATTCTGTTGCTCTCTGTATTATCCCCTACACGATATTGTGAACCATGAGCATCAAAGTCCTGTATTAGTGAGAAAGAAAGTATACAGTTGTGTTTATGCCTCAGATTGATTTCCAGTTAAATGTTGTTAAACCAACCTGTACATCAAACACCTTGATTAGAGTAAATAAGAGAGAAACTATACATCTGTGTTACTACTCCCAACCCAACTTTCTACACGGAGCCATATTGTGAGGACCTCCTTGGTTGTGATGTCATTAAAAGCATTTATTGAGGTATTGACATTTCTTTCAAGATAATTATTTGTCATTAACAAGTACTTTGGTGAGTGAATTTAAAAACTGTACGATAATAAAGAAAGTAGGTTAAAACTGATGGTAGTTTCACTTCAAATAGTTTCCTAGCTATAGTTACGAGAAACAATTTCGCTGTTTAAAACGGTTTTTTCCTAGTATTTGTTTAAATTTGTGATACAGCTACCCCAAACATAGTACTCATGAAAAGAACATCTGACAGACTGTCAATCGTTTTTCGAATAACTGTGCTTATCTGTATATTTTAATGTTGATCCATTCGGATTTTGTTTGAGCAAACATAATATAATGGTCTTTACCATTATAACAAGGACCTGTGTTTACCATTATAACAAGGACCTGTGTTTACTATTAAAACAAGGACCTGTGTTTACCATTATAACAAGGACCTGTGTTTACTATTAAAACAAGGACCTGTGTTTACCATTATAACAAGGACCTGTGTTTACCATTAGAACAAGGACCTGTATTTACCATTATAACAAGGACCCGTGTTTACTATTATAACAAGGACCTGTGTTTACTATTAAAACAAGGACCTGTGTTTACCATTATAACAAGGACCTGTGTTTACCATTATAACAAGGACCTGTGTTTACCAATATAACAAGGACCTGTGTTTACCATTATAACAAGGACCTGTGTTAACCATTATAACAAGGCCCTGTGTTTACCATTATAACAAGGATCTGTATTTACCATTATAACAAGGACCTGTGTTTACTATTATAACAAGGACCTGTATTTACCATTATAACAAGGACCTGTGTTTACCATTATAACAAGGACCTGTGTTTACCATATAACATAATTAATGGACTACTATCACAAAATGTAACTGTTACGTCATCCACAAGACCTGATGTAAATACATATAACACTCTACCACCCGACACGAATGCTTTGTTCGGAAGTAAATATTGATTCTGCTGACGACATCCACATGCTGCACTGAAAAGCCTTGAAAAACTGTCGACTACCGGTCGCAGATGATGCAAGCGCTGGCAATCAACTTGTCCGACCCCAAACTGCTCTTTCAGCTCTTTTAATGTTAGGCACCCATGAAGGGCCACCTCCTCGTGGTGGGTGCTGGGTCACGCTAAGCGCCCTTCAACCCCCCGTTGTGGACCCGGGGGGATATTTGGTCCACCAACCCGTTTGCCGTGGGTTGCGCCCCTGTGTCGATGGAGGACGGGAGTCTGGTGGTTGAGGGCACTGGTTCCAGGAACAGTGTTCCTTTGCCCAATACACCACTTCGACCCTTACTTCACCTAGACGGGTGGTAGAATGGGCCCGGTTCTACCAATCGGCTGGTCATGTCGAGCCCTGTGCATTAAATTGTATCTGCACAAAATTTATATTATGTATTACATTTTTGACTTTAGGTCTTGACGCATTTTTGTTTATAAATCATCACTTGATTTTGAAATATGTACTATTAAATTGCCTAGAGTCTTATGCCCAGAAGGCGATGGCTCATGGGCCAATCTGGTAGATTGATTACTTGTCTAATCTTTCTGCTTGATCAGTTGTTGGCGATTTATAGCCCATTTTTACATTGTATTGTCTTCTTTAATTGGAATGTTTTAGCTTTGTTCGCTAGTTTTATATTGATAGCTGTGATTATCTAGTATTTTTACTGTCCTTCGTCGGCAGGTTATTATAATGTACATATATTTCATTCTAATATCGCATGTTCTCGTCACGATATGGCTGAAATATTGCCGATGTGACGTTAAATATTAACTCACTCACTCACTTTCTGCTTGAGTATATCATCCCAGTATCCTTGGTGCTACAAGTCGGACGTCCACTTGTATATAGCACCGTCTTTTATGACACTCCGTGGTGGGTGGGGAGCTGGGTTGACGAATCTTTTATACATTAACATGGAACCTGAAACCCCCCTTCGAAAAAAACGTCAGCTTGATAATGATCAAAGCACAAATGATAGTTATAGACCATTGACGCAGGTAGACTACTGGCCAAGATTTCTAGTGATAGAATCTCCAGACAAAAAGCCAATTAAACTCAATCCGTTTGCTGTATCTAAAGCAGTGTATGGTATTGCAGGAGACGTTAAAAATATCAAGCGAATGAGATCTGGGTCGTTGCTCATTGAATGTAGTAAACGACATCAAGCAGCTAACCTGCAGTCAATTGATACTTTGGCTGGATTCCCTGTTTCAGTGTCAATCCATCGTACACTGAATTCAAGTAAAGGCATAGTCAGGGATCGGGATCATCTTTTGGAGGACATGACGGAGCTTGACATCATGCTTGAACTCAAAGATCAAGGTGTTACGTACGTGAAACGTTTTACGAGGCGTAAGAATTCAGAAGTGATTCCAACAAACACATATTTGTTTTCATTTGTCTCTCCAACGGCACCAAAATCAATCAAAGCCGGGTATTGCAATCTTCAAGTTGAATTGTATATTCCAAATCCATTGAGGTGTTTTAAATGCCAGAAATTTGGTCATGGGATAAATTCTTGTTCAAACCCTATAACTTGTGCTCATTGTGGGGAGCAATCTCATGTCACAGAAGACTGTACAAACAACTTTAAAAAATGTGTCAATTGTTCAGGACAGCATTCCTCCTCATCAAAAGATTGCCCGGTATGGAAGAGGGAAATGGAAGTCAATAAAATAAAACATTCTCAAAACATCAGCTATGCTGAAGCTAAGAAACTTGTTCCATCTGTTTACCCAAGTAACTCTTATGCTTCTGTTATTAAAAGAACACTCACGACCACAGCCTCAGTTGAATGTCAAACAGAGCTGACATGGATAAAATCTTCTACTCCTGAACCCATCCCAAATCAAGACTTGTTGACACGAGGAGAATCTGCTACCCAGACTGCAGACGTGTTACAAGCTACAGTGACGTCCTCTCAACCTCAGTCTATGCCTTCTTCACAGAAGGATTCTGCTTGTCCAAAGACTCAACCAGATAAAGGGAAGTCCTCCGGTACAACCGTTCATTCAAAATCCAAATCACATTCGTGTCCATCTAAATCTGTCCATGGAACTCAAGTTACGCAAACTGTGAAAGGAAATAAAAAACTAAATAGAATCAACCATAGCGATAGAATCGCTAAAGGTTCAAAAGATGACATCCAGCTTTTTAACAAGTATGGGTCTCTCGAAGATATGGATACGTCCGAACTTATCAATCATCGGTCAGGGAGTTCATCGCCTTCTAAATCAAAGCGTGGTAGATCGCCAGTAAGTGCACCCAAATCATGAATCATTCACAAAATATATTACAGTGGAATTGTAGAGGGTTAAGGACTAACTTTAATGAATTGCAGCTTTTAGTCCAAGATTTGTCACCACGAGAATTTTGTCTGCAGGAAACATATCTGAAACAGACAGATACGTTTAATCTACGTCAGTACGTTGCATATCATTCTTTCTCACCTCCGGGTGATAGAGCCACTGGTGGATCATCAATCCTTGTTAAGCAGAATGTTATTCACAGCCCTGTCCCACTTACAACTAATCTTCAAGCCATTGCAGTGAGACTTACACTTCATGTTGTCTTTACATTATGCTCACTGTACATTCCGCCTTCTTCAACACTTCACCTGACTGATCTTCAAGCTCTCTATGATCAACTTCCGAAACCCTGCATTATCATGGATGATCTTAATGGCCATAATCCGCTCTGGGGGGTACAAATACTAACACTAAAGGCAAAATACTGGAAGATTTTATCTCAAATAATGACATGTGCATATTTAATGATGATTCAAGCACGTATCTGCATCCTGCAACAGGCACCTACTCTTCTCTGGATTTGTCTCTTTCCGACTCAAATCTACTTAATGAATTTGATTGGTCAGTACACAACGACCTCTGTGGCAGTGATCACTTTCCCACGACACTATCAGAAACTTATCCAACTGATTCTCCATCTATTACAAGATGGAATTTTTCGAAGGCAGACTGTCCTTTATTTCAAACTTTATGCACATCTAAACTAAGACCCGAATGTTTCAGTGATATTGCTGATCCTATTCAGGTATTTTCTGACGTTTTAAATGTAATAGCTGATGAGTGTATACCAAAGTCCTCTACAACTCCACATGTGCGAAAGCCATGGTTTAATGCAGACTGTAAAAATGCTAGAAAAGCGAGGAAAAAGGCAGAGAAATATTTCCGCCATCACCCAACTGTCCACAACTTAAATCAATTTAAAATGCGCAATGCGAAGGCACGTCGCACCTTCAAACAAAATAAACGGCAATCTTGGAGGAACTATGTCTCCAAAATTAACTCACGTACGTCAATGTCTAAGGTATGGAACATGGTTCAAAGAATTAAAGGCAAAGGATCGTATCTGCTGTTCACCATCTTAAAGATGGTGATAATTTAATTACTGACAAGTCTCAAATTGCAGATAAACTTGGCAAAACTCTTGCCAAAAATTCTTCATCGGCAATTATGTCCCTGAGTTTCAGAGATATCAGAAACAACAGGAAAAGACCAAAGTTAATTTTGAATCAAATAATGGTGAAGACTATAATGAACTGTTTTCATTACATGAACTATATACAGCTCTTGAGCAAGCTCATGACACTGCAGCGGGTGATGACAACATTCACTACCAGCTACTGAAACACTTGCCTGAGCCATGTCTGATCACACTTTTAGATTTATTTGACAAAATATGGACGTCGGGAAATTTCCCTCCCTCGTGGCGTAATGCCATTGTAGTCCCCATTCCAAAACCTGGCAAGGATCATACAGATCCGTCGAATTACAGACCAATATCTCTAACTAGCTGTGTCTGTAAAACCATGGAACGTATGGTGAATAATAGATTAACTTGGTATCTTGAAACCAATAACCTTATAACAAATATTCAATGTGGTTTCAGGAAAAATCGTAGTACCATTGATCATTTGGTACGTTTAGAATCCTTTGTAAAAGATGCAATAGTTAATAAACAACATGCTGTATCGATTTTCTTTGATCTTGAGAAAGCATACGATACCATCTGGAAGCATGGCATTTTGAAGGATTTACATGATTTTGGTTTGAGGGGTCGTTTACCTCTTTTTATATCACAGTTTTTAAAAGACAGACAATTTCAAGTCCGAGTGGGTTCAACCCTGTCTGACCATTATAATCAGGATCAGTGTGTCCCACAAGGCAGTATTGTGTCTGTCACATTGTTTAGCATCAAGATAAACAGTTTATCCAAGGTTTTAAATGATTCAATTGATGGATCACTTTTTGTGGATGATTTTAATATTTCTTGTCGCGGTAAGAATATGCATACCATTGAACGGCAACTACAGTTGTGTTTAAGTAAAATAAATAAATGGTGTCTTGAAAACGGCTTTAAATTTTCCAAGTCAAAAACCAATTGTCTACACTTTTGTAGAAAATATAAGCCTCATAAGGATCCAGAACTATCTTTAAATGGCACGCCAATCAAAGTTGTAAAGGAGGTCAAGTTCTTGGGCCTTATTTTTGACTCACATTTAACTGTTTTGCCGCATATTAAATCCCTTAAAGCCAAATTACTGAAGGCACTCGATTTGTTGAAAGTTGTTTCAAACTCAAAGTGGGGAGGGGATCAAACTACCCTCCTCCACCTATATCGATCATTGGTTCGCTCAAAGCTTGATTATGGTTCTATCGTAAATGGTGGCGCCTGCAAAAGCAACCTAAAATTACTTGATTCTGTCCACCACCAAGGTCTACGACTTTGTCTTGGGTCCTTTAGAACCTCTCCTGTCGACAGTATCTACGTCGAGGCTGATGAGCCATCTCTTAAACAACGCCGTATAAAATTGTCCTTGCAATATATAACAAAACTTTATTCTAACGAGTCTAATCCTGCATTTAACTGCGTCTTTACTCCTCTCTATGAGGATTTGTACAACAAAAAGCCTTCTCTTGTTCCGCCTCTTGGTTTAAGAATTAAGCCATTTCTGTTTGCTGCCGGCATTGAGCTGGAAAATATAGCTCCTTCCCGTCTTCTTTCTTCTCCTCCTTGGCAATTGGTGAGGCCTGAAGTTGACCTCACTCTGACAAGGTTTAAGAAATCTCAAACTAATGACTTACAATATAAACAAGAATATAATCAATTAAAAAATAAATATAATACATACAAATCCTTGTTTAGAGATGGTCCAAGGATGGTGCCGCGGTGGCATGTGCCACTGTCATTGGATCCAGAACAATCTCCTCTCGTTTACCAGATAACAGCTCTATTTTTACAGCTGAAGCAAACGCCATATTAACAGCCTTAAAATATATTAAAAAACACCCCAAATATCAACAATATATCATCCTTTCTGACTCTCTTTCTTGCCTTCAGGCTATTAAAAATATTTCTTGTAAACATCCACTTTTATTAGAAATTATTGAATTATATAATGAGCTTGCTACCGGCCAGTGCGACATCGTCTTTTGTTGGTTACCCAGCCATGTTGGCATTTCTGGGAATACAATGGCCGATCTTGCTGCTAAAGCAGCACTTAACAAATCTGTGACACCACTTCTTATTCCATACTCTGATTACAAAGCTAGCATTATAACTTTCATCCGTGATCTGATGCAGAAGAAGTGGGACACCCAAGTAGGTATTAATAAATTGCATGAAATAAAACCCAATATCGGTTACACTTACTTGGGTTGTCAGTCCAGATTTGAAGAGGTCATCATGCGACGATGTCGTATTGGCCATACAAGGTATACTCACAAATATTTGTTAAATGGTGAAGATCCTCCGTTTTGTATCCCTTGTGATGAGAGTCACAGTCAAGCATCTCCTGCTTGACTGTGTTGAATTCTCCATCATAAGGGATAAATATTTCAATGTTAAAACTGTTAAGGATCTTTTTAATTCTGTTCATCTTCATTTAATTCTTGGTTTTTTTAAAAGAAATTGATTTCATTAATGAATTTTGATTAATATCTTCTGTATATAGCTGTGTTTTAATGATTGGTAGTTTGATTAGTAACTTAGATTGTTAGTGGCTGTACTCTCAAGGGGGTTGAAGTATTGTAAAATTATTGTCCCCCTGAGGGGGTACGTAAGTCCCAAAACTTCGAAAGTCAATTTAAACTTACCAGGATTTTTTAAACGTAGCATTTTTGTCATTTTAATTGTAGCTAACATTTCTTACAATCGCCAGCAGCTGAAGGGATGGTGTAAATCCAACTAGGGTCCATGCAGGTAGCCAAGGTACTGTAAGTCCCCATGGTCCCTAGTATGGTGATCGACCTTCAGTTGTTGGCGATCTATAGCCTGTTTTTATCTTGTATTGTCCTAATAGTGCTATTAGTTTTAACCTTCCACACTAGTTTTAAATCTAATTGTGATATTCTAGTTGTTTTACTGCCCTTCGTTGGCAGGTGTTTTATATTATACACATATTACATTTCAATATCAAATGTTCTCGTCACGATATGGCTGAAATATTGCCGATGTGACGTTAAATAATAACTCACTCACTCACTTTTAATGTTAAGCCATCCATAACGCCGACAAACGCAATACTTCATATGCATTTGTAGTCGTATTTTCCCCGTAAAACGTGTGGGTTATAATTCCCTTATAATAGTATCTCACTTATATTAGATCTGGGAAGGAATCCTTGGAGATAGGTAATAGAATCGGAAGAGAACTGATCATGAAGCAGGACAAAATGTGCTTAGTTCAAGGCTGGGAGGACATCGTTATACAACTAGACAGTTAGATGTTTGTGAGATAACAGAGCTACTACTGCTAACTAAAGATATATTCATAAACGGTTGACCCTGTGAGACAGTGTGGTATGCACTCCCTATTTCATCCAGGTTACACTTGCATGTCCTTTCCACGGGAGGGGTAAGGGTCCATCGTCAAACCTCAGACTGAATACGATGAGAACACGTTTATCCATTTATCTTTTTATTTCTCGATGAAAACTATAAGTATGACTCCAGATTGAACTCAGTTTTAAATATTTTTTATATGGTACATTTAAAGACATATTAATGTCATACACCCATGGTTTAAAAACCGGTAATTCCCAACAGGATTGGCCTAATTTTTCTGAAGGAAAATACCCATTCGTTACTCAAACATTTCTACACTATATAGCCATTAATGTTTATACATATTTTCATGATATATTAATGTATACATAATGAGACTGCGACAGGTACTGACGTGCCCTGCAACCAGCTACCATACGAGTAGAAGTCGAACACGTAGAAGTTAGCTATATAACCTACATTTTGATGGGCCTACTTATACAGTTGCAGTGTTGCCATCGCTCCTTACCTGAATCATGAAAGAAATGAATAAGTAGATTGCTCGGATATTTCAATCATCGTGTCAGGTTAACCGACTTCAAAATAGGGCTATGAAGTCGAACAGGGTATGATTATTATCTTGTACATTATCTGTTTATGTCTACCTAAACGCAGCAAGAGTCAGTGTGTATGGTATGGCTGATGTGCGCCGATGGGAACATTGCTGCAATGAATTTGCTATTAATTGGTGATGGAGTCATGAACCTACTTTGAATAGCCTGTAAAACCCTTGCCTTATGCATATGAAATCACCTGTGTCTTTATGAGTAACTCTCAAACAGTGCTTGTGTTCATGATCAGTGGAAGGTGACAATATGTTGCCCTGTTCTACAGTCCGTTTGACTCAAAGGCGGACCGATGAATTGCAATCTAACTCGAAAACTAATAAACATATAATACTCAATGAAACGCTGATCATAATCAAAACATCAGACGGACAGTACCTGTGTCACACAACAGGGAGCACCTGTACAAACACAACAGCACACGATATACATCAAAATCATTTGGGTCACTGATGCGTCAAGTTTAGAAATGTCCTCCACATATTTGATTTAAACATATTTATTCAAGAGAATGGATTGGGTACAAATTATTCCAACTTTGTGAAGCCCTCTCCTATTTACAGTGCTTACATGCAACAGTGAAACAAACTATATGTACAGGAATAGAAAGATATACACAAAATGAGAATAAGACATTTATAATAAAGTGATACATTGAATTATTGAATTATTTAGATCATAAATACACATATCTACCAGTAGACATTTTGAAAGCTATATAATGGCCCTACATAAACCTGACCAAACAATGTCTCAACAAGAGTCCCGTGACGATGTTGGAAATCTTAGAGGAAAGAGCATGCTCGATTGTACCTCAAAGGTTGTGTTATGTACATACCATAGGCTTAACTGCTCGACATAAAGGTTGTGTTATGTACATACCATAGGCTTAACTGCTCGACATAAAGGTTGTGTTATGTACATACCATAGGCTTAACTGCTCGACATAAAGGTTGTGTTATGTACATACCATAGGCTTAACTGCTCGACATAAAGGTTGTGTTATGTACATACCATAGGCTTAACTGCTCGACATAAAGGTTGTGTTATGTACATACCATAGGCTTAACTGCTCGACATAAAGGTTGTGTTATGTACATACCATAGGCTTAACTGCTCTACATAAAGGTTGTGTTATGTACATACCATAGGCTTAACTGCTCGACATAAAGGTTGTGTTATGTACATACCATAGGCTTAACTGCTCGACATAAAGTGAACATTGACTATTAAAACATTGAAGTCACCCCATGTGGCATGCAGTCTTGTAGAGGGTATATCATCCCTCTGAATCGTTAATCATAGATCAAGTGTACAAGTATATACAGCAGTTCCATTGGTATCTTTGTCTCAAGTAAGTGGGTAGAAGGGGCTTGGCAGACCATATCACATTGATATTCATGAAGCGGAACTCCATACAAATCAGCAAACAGTGGAAAGCAACCGGTGCCCATGGCAGATGTACTATCCTGAAATCTTATGTTGTCTTGGAAGAAGTCCAGTATTTGTTTTCTTGCACATTTTACACCGATTGCCAATTAATTATTGACTTTATTGTCAACAAGGTAACATAAAGGCAATTAATAAGATGCATCTACACGGTATAGAGTATAGAGTATGCCACCTATATCTTCCACGGGTAAACGGTGTACTAAATGTCACACGTGTATAAAATATACTATCTAAACGTTACAAGTGTATACTATATACTAATGTCACACGTGTATAAAGTATACTATCTATATGTTACACATGTATATACTATATACTCATATACTAATGTCACATGTATAAAGTATAGAGTATACTATATCTATGCATACACATGTATACTATATACCAATGTCACACGTGTATAAAGTATACTATCTATATGTTACTTATATACCAATGTGTATACTATATACTAATGTCACATGGGTGTATAAAGTATACTATCTATATATGTTACACGTGTGTACTACTATATACTAATGTCACATAGAGTATACCATCTATATGTTACACATGTATACTATATACTCAATGTCACATGTGTATAAAGTATACTATCTATATGTTACACGTGTATACTCATATACTAATGTCACACATGTGTATAAAGTATACTATCTATATGTTACACATGTATACTATATACTAATGTCACACTTGTATAAAGTATACCATCTATATGTTAACGTGCTATGTATACTATCTATGTCACATTATACCAATGTCACACTACATGTTGTGTCACATGGGTATAGAGCATATCTACATGCTTGTATAAAGTATACTATCTATATGTTACACATGCATACTATATAAATTAATGTCACACTAATGTATAAAGTATATGTTAATGTATATTACTATATAAAGTATACTACATGTTATACTATATACTAATGTCACTGGGTATAGAGTATCCTATCTATATGTTACACATGTATACTATATACTAATGTCACATGGGTATAGAGTATACTATCTATATGTTACACATACTATATGTATATACTAATGTCACATGGGTATAAAGTATACTATCTATATGTTACACATGTATACTATCTACTAATGTCACACACGTGTATAAAGCATACTATCTATATGTTACACATGTAAACTATATACTAATGTCACACACGTGTATAAAGTATACTATCTATATGTTACAAGTGTATACTATATACTAATGTCACATGGGTATAGAGTATACTATCTATATGTTACACATGTATTCTATATACTAATGTCACATGTATAAAGTATACTATCTATATGTTACACGTGTATACTATATACTAATGTCACATGGGTATAGAGTATACTATCTATATGTTACACATGTATACTATATACTAATGTCACATGGGTATAGAGTATACTATCTACATGTTACACGTGTATACTATATACTAATGTCACATGGGTATAGACTATATCATCTATGTGTTACACATGTATACTATATACTAATGTCACGCGTGTACAAAGTATACTATCTATATGTTACACATGTATACTATATACTAATGTCACACGTGTATAAAGTATACTATCTATGTGTTACACATGTATACTATATACTTATGTCACATGGGTATAAAGTATACTATCTATATGTTACACATGTATACTATATACTAATGTCACATGGGTATAAAGTATACCATCTATATGTTACACATGTATACTATATACTAATGTCACATGGGTATAAAGTATACTATCTATATGTTACACGTGTATACTATATACTAATGTCACATGGGTATAGAGTATACTATCTATATGTTACACATGTATACTATATACTAATGTCTCATTGGTATAGAGTATACTATCTACATGTTACACGTGTATACTATATACTAATGTCACATGGGTATAGAGTATATATATGTTACACACACATACTATATACTAATGTCACACACGTGTATAAATATACTCATCTATATGTTACACATACATATATTTACTAATGTCAAATGGGTATAGAGTATATTATCTATATGTTACACACATATACTATATACCAATGTCCATGGGCACAGAGTATACCATCTATATGCTACACATGTATACTATATACTAATATCACAATAGTATAGAGTATACCATCTATATGTTACACGTGTATACTATATACCTAATGTCACATGGGTATAGAGTATACCATCTATATGTAAGTTACACATACTACTATATACTAATGTCACATGGGTATAGAGTATACTATCTATATGTTACACGTGTATACTATATACTAATGTCACATGGGTATAAAGTATACTATCTATATGTTACACGTGTATACTATATACTAATGTCACATGGGTATAGAGTATACTATCTATATGTTACACATGTATACTATATACTAATGTCACATGGGTATAGAATATACTATCTATATGTTACACTTGTATACTATATACTAATGTCACATGGGTATAGAGTATACTATCTATATGTTACACATGTATACTATATACTAATGTCACATGGGTATAAAGTATACTATCTATATGTTACACATGTATACTATATACTAATGTCACACACGTGTGTAAAGTATACTATCTATATGTTACACACATATACTATATACTAATGTCACACACGTGTATAAAGTATACTATCTATATGTTACACACATATACTATATACTAATGTCAAATGGGTATAGAGTATATTATCTATATGTTACACACATATACTATATACTAATGTCTCATGGGTACAGAGTATACTATCTATATGCTACACATGTATACTATATACTAATATCACAATAGTATAGAGTATACTATCTATATGTTACACGTGTATACTATATACTAATGTCACATGGGTATAGAGTATACTATCTATATGTAACACACATATACTATATACTAATGTCACAAAAGTATAGAGTATACTATCTATATGTTACACGTGTTTACTATATACTAATGTCACATGGGTATAGAGTATACTATCTATATGTTACACGTGTATACTATATACTAATGTCACATGGGTATAGAGTATATTATCTATATGTTACACATGTATACTATATACTAATGTCACATGGGTATAGAGTATACTATCTATATGTTACACTTGTATACTATATACTAATGTCACATGGGTATAGGGTATACTATCTATATGTTACACATGTATACTATATACTAATATCACATGGGTATAAAGTATACTATCTATATGTTACACATGTATACAATATACTAATGTCACACACGTGTATAAAGTATACTATCTATATGTTACACATGTATACCATATACTAATGTCACATGGGTGTAAAGTATACTATCTATATGTTACACGTGTATACTATATACTAATGTCACATGGGTATAGAGTATACTATCTATATGTTACACATGTATACTATATACTAATGTCACATGGGTATAGAGTATATGTTGTTTTAAGGCATTTAGAAGCTGGACGAACATGACGTTTAATGGATTACAGCATCTTTTTATTCTTTATACGACGTTTCTGAGCTACTTATTGCTCCTTCATCAGGTGCATGCTGAGGCGGTGCACAGAGTGAATATATATAAACAGAACATATTTACACAACGCAATGTATAGTGTCTATACCTTACCCGCGTGTACAGTACTGGCAAACTGAATTCGTGAAAATATTGTGACATTATATACTCATGCCAATAATGGTTGTCCCCCTCCCACCCCAACCCCCACACACCTCACACCCCACCCTACACCCCTCTCGAATTAAAAAATTGAAGGGGGTGACAACCATTATTGGCATGAGTATATATGAGGTCAACCTTGATTAAAAACGTCCTTATCAACCTACACAAGATAACGTCCCAATTGTTAACTTTGCAATTCACCAAGACAGCACAAAACGTGGCGATATTGAAATTTTCTGCAGCTTCGGATCTAAACATGGTGAAAATATTTGTCAAGTGGCGAAAACATGGTCAACATACACTGGAACATTAGAACCTGAGTGCATGATCTCGTTTTATGATACTGTGATCTAATACGCTTGGAACAATATACATGGAGTCCCACAGTGAGAGTTTAATGAAGAGCAGGGGTTGCCGTATCTAACACTGTTAGAGAATAGTTGTGTACACGTGTGCGAAAAACTCATGTTATTAAGTAAGTTAGTGAATGTAAAATGTGTCTATTGTATTCTGCTCGTCACTAATCAACGCAGAACTCTGTTAAGACTCTGGTGTGTCCATTATAGGTTGCATTCCTCCCGGCCATGGTGTATAATAGATCCAGCACATAATGTAGATGTATGAACCCCTACTCCGATAAAACAGAACTTAGAAATGGCTGAACTCGACATACTTCAGTTTCTGTTCGATGTCCATGTCTGCCAAAATTAGGGTGGTTGAGAAGGAGCACTATCATACACAGCAGCTGTTGCTCAGTCCTAGTCAGCAAGTAAGGTCACAGATATTGGGATGGAATGAACCTGTTGACATCATCATGGAACCACCTTGAAGTTTGGCCGAATACTTCCCATGTTAGGTAAAGACGCGTCATTGTGCGACTGAATGAGATGGGGTGAGATGGGGTTTATGGTCGTGTACTTAAGTCTTGTGCTCAAAGCGACTGACGTACTACAACCTCTCTTTATTATCGCTCTCAATTTAGTTCTTTACACATCTCCTCTCAATTAACTAAACCACTTTCTCTTCCTAATTTCGGCTTTTATTTATTTTTATTATTATGTTTCTAAACGTTTTTATTCTAAATTCAAGGTAGGTTAACGCCCCTTCATTTACATTTGTTTGGGTATGGTGGTTTACCCCTTATTACAAACATATTAATTATTATACTAGCTCCCACCTACCCCGTTGGCGACATTGGCTATAGCCAGAAGCCGACGTTAAACTTGAAATCATCATCACCATCGACTGACGTGCAGGCGTGTCTGTTAGGTGTGTACAGAGCCTTTAAACCTCTCCTGGTTTGTCGCGGCCGGGGATTAAAGCCCAGACTTTCAGTTCTCTGATGATGACACGATCTATCGTCTTGGCCACTGCTAAAGCGGAGACTATATACTATGTGAGACCACTCACTCTGACACAGAGGTCAATGTGTATCACTTACCAAACTGTATGTGTTCTGAAATAGATGTCATCGTGTTTGATAAGCTGCTGTTCTGATTTCACATTCTAATCATTCTTCGCGTAAACTATCGATAATCGATGTTTAATCGATGATAATCGACGCAACGTTTCTTGTGTGAAATGATGTGTTAATGTTGAGGTGTGGAATTAGATAACTGTTAATGATGTAACAGTTTGTATTTAGCTGAGGTAAATCCCATCCACACTAGGTTTGTCCTCACCCTCTCCATACTGTTCTGCGCTTTACATACACACAGGAAATACAAGAAGCGATAGGAATGGAAATCTACCAATGAAATGCATAATGGGTATTTTTAACAGGAGGTTCTGTAAATAGAATTGAGCGTGACATATGTTGGTAAGATCCGAAATTCACGTGGAAGGGGGCACTAAATGCTTACCCCTACAATGTTTTATCTTTTTAGAACGATGGAACGACAAAATCTAACAGCGGACCCCATGATTAAAGAACCCAGCAAGAAAGGTTCCCTTCTGTTCAAAGTGAAATCCTTTTTGCGAAGGGACGCTCTGCTTCTTCTGACAGTTGCTGGGATTATAGTTGGGTTTGCAGTCGGATTCGGTGTCAGAGAACTGCATCCATCCAAAGACGCCCTCATGTGGATAGGTAAGTTGACATCAAGTCAGTTGCTAAAGGTTGTGTTGGCGTCCTGTAGTGAGGCCCTCAGCTGGACGCCCCTTCCTCACATAGCGTCCATCACAAGATTGTGTTAGTTGAGCATATGCCAACTGTTTAACCTAAATCATAAACACATTTCCATTTGATCTTTAACAGCCGATGATCATAGTAAAAACCACCTCAAAAGGATCCCGCGATCAAACAAATATACATTCTGTAACCAAAATCTGATAATTATTCTGCACACAGTTTTGCACACCTTTAAAGCTTAGTTTTGCACCTGTTGACTTATGACTATCATTATTGTAAACATACAGACATAGACGTTCGGTAGTCAGTTATACCAACGTCAACTTCTCTTCTAAACAAACTAAATATGCGTTTACAAGTTCTAAATCAGCTCTTGACGAACTTGTTTTACAATATATTCGACGTGGAAATGTGATTTTCGACATGTTTTGGGGTACCGAGTCGGCATTACTAACACCTAACGGCAGAATCACAGAATGCGGCATGAGAACTGAAATCTATCAAAAGTACCTAATTGTTTTAGATGTTTTCAAAGTTTACCCAAATCTCGACTGCCTCTTTAACATTCATCAGCAGTTGGGCGTGTCCCTCTTAACATAAGCCCACTCCTGACAGGTCACATAATCCTCAAGAGTTTTCTATGGATGTCAGTTATCACCTCCTTACGTGGCGGGATCGAACGTGTGTACATAGACGCTGATCACTGACCTTGACCCACGCTATGTAGTGGCGCGTGGTCCTGTGCACAGAGCTCAGGTCACGAATCAGTTGAAGTTAAGCAACGTCGAGCTCGGACAATCCTTGGATGGGTGACCGTGTTTGGCAGCTTTACTCCTGAGAGTTTCTAGGACTTCAGTCCTGCCCCACAACGAAGCACATGTGATACATGTGGTCTCACCTTAGGCAAGTGAGTTTGTTCAAATTGCCTCTGTTCACCCAGCAGAAAATGGGTACCCGGTTGGATAAAGTCATGTGACTAATACCTTCTAGCGCCTAACAGGCAGCTTGAGTTATCCGGGGTAATAAGAATCAGATGTTAAGACGTATACCACGAAATATCACGCAGATACACACCGTGTATACGTAGATATATACTACACAGACATAACTCGCTGATATACCCTCCTGATATACCTCTCAGGTATACCACGCAAACATACCACTCAGATATACGCCGCAAACATACCATGCTGATATACCACTGGGATATACCACAGAGATATACCAGGCTGATATACAACTCATATATACAACGCCGATATACCACTCGGATATACCGCACAAACATACCACAGAGATATACCAGGCTGATATACAACTCATATATACCACGCCAATATATCACTCGGATATACCGCACAAACACACCACAGAGATATACCAGGCTGATATACAACTCATATATACCAGGCACCCATGAAGGGCCACCTCCTCGTGGTGGGTGCTGGGTCACGCTAAGCGCCCTTCAACCCCCCGTTGTGGACCCGGGGGGAAATTAGGTCCACCAACCCGTTTGCCGTGGGTTGCGCCCCTGTGTCGGTGGAGGACGGGATTCTGGTGGTTGAGGGCAAGGGCTCCAGGAACAGCGTTCCTTTGCCCAATACACCACTTCGACCCTTACTTCACCTAGACGGGTGGTTGAACTGGCCCGGTTCAACCAATTGGCTGGTCATGCCGAGCCCTGAGCAGTATTTCATAACACAAATTGTTCAAACTTCTAACATATCTTTGTCAGTGGTCTTGGCCAAATACTATTTCTCTTGAATTGTGCAATATACAAATTGAATTTTGAAATATGCTTTTTCTATTTTTGTCTTTTGCCTCGAGTCCTAATGCCCAGAAGGCGGTGGCTCATGGGCCAATCTGGTAGGATGTATCTTTTCAAGATATTTTCTGCTTGAGTATACCCTCCTAGTATCCTTGGTGCCGTCTGTTGGAGATCCACAGACATAAGGCATCGTCCTTGTTGACACTCCATGGTGGGTGGGGAGCTAGGAGGGTGAATCATATATATTACTAACATGGCACCCCACTCAAAAACGCTCTCACGAATCTGAGGATTCGTTTTCTTCTGAGGATGAGGCTCCTGCAGTTATCACAAACCCCGGTAACTGGCCTCGCTTTTCTGGTTATGTCAGCACCGGATGGTGGAGCTCTAAAGCTTAATCCTTTTGCTGTAGCGAAAGGTATCGAAGGTTTGGCAGGTGATGTCAAGGAAATTAAAAAACTAAGATCAGGTTCACTGCTTATTGAATGTCGAAAGCTGATACAATCTCAGATTCTGCTCTCATCGAGATCATTAGCAAATGTTCCTGTGGAGGTGTCCCCTCACAGGACATTGAATTGTAGTAAAGGCATCGTTCGTGATAATGGACGATGCCCTCCGACATGAATGAGTTTGAGATTGTGTCCGAATTACAATCGCAAGGCGTTACACATGTGAAACGCTTCACTGCAAGGAGGAATAACGAGACTTTCAAGACAAATACTTACTTGTTCACATTTTGTCTTCCGGTACATCCCACATCACTGAAAGCGGATACTGTCACCTGAAGGTCGATAACCTTTATCCCAAATCCTTTGAGGTGCTATACCTGCCAAAAAGTATGGTCACGGTTCAAAGTCTTGCCATAACCCGGCTGCATGTCACAAATGTGCTGGAAAGTGTGACGACAGTGATCTTTGTAACAATCCTCCTACTTGTGTCAACTGTTCAGGCAATCACCCATCTTCTTCCAAGGAGTGTCCTACTTGGAAGCTTCAATCCAAAATTTCGAAATTAAAGCATCAGACTAATATAACATTTTCAGAGGCAAAGAAAATCGTTCTTTCACAAGAACAATCAGGACCAACATATTCTAATGCAGTTTCTGCATCTATTCAGGGCTCAAAGCCAAAACCTATTGCTTGTCATTCTGTAGGTTGTCAGACAGACTATACATGGGCAAGGACATCTGCACTCTACCTTGCTGTCTGCTGACGACCAGTCACGGCCTTCACAAGTGACCTGCAGTTCACAAACCGCAGCCTCATCGAAAAGTATCCTCAATCAAAGACATCACCTGAGATAGATACATCTCAGAAACTTACTAACCCTGATCCAACTGTCAAACCAACTGCAAAAGCAAAATCAAAGCAAAACAGGAAACACCCAAAATGAATCAAAGTGGAAGAACACCAAAGGGGCGAATAACCATATCCAACTTTTTAATAAGTTTGGATCCCTTGATGATGACATGGATGTGTCCGACCAAAGCCATGGTAGGACACATAGCTTGTCGCCATCAAGGAAGGTGAGGGAAGATCTCCTGTTTATCCTCCGAAGAAATAATGTCCTCACCTATAATACAATGGAATTGTAGAGGACTTCGAATAATTTAAATGATTTACAATTATTAATCCAAGATTTAAAACCGTCAGCTCTTCCATACAAGAAAACATATCTGAAACATACTGATAATTTTGACTTACGTCAATTCAATGCATATCACTGTTTTTCTCCCTCGGGTGACAGAGCTATTGGTGGATCATCAATCCTGGTGAGGCAAAATGTTATCCATAGCCCAGTTACACTCACAACCAATCTCCAAGCCGTTGCAGTGCGTCTTACGTTGCACGTTGCACTCACTTTGTGCTCTTTATACCTTCCGCCTTCATCAACTGTTCAACTAACCGATCTGCAAGCTCTTTATGATCAGCTACCTAAACCTTTGTATAATCATGGGTGATTTAAATGGCCACAACCCACTCTGGGGTGGCACTAATACAAACACCAAAGGTAAATTACTGAGGATTTTATTTCCAACAACGATTTATGCATTTATAATGACTGTTCAAATACGTATCTTCATCCTGGCACAGGAACATATACAGCTCTTGATTTGTCAGTTACTGACTCCAACCTATTGTGTGAATTTGAATGGTCAGTCCACGACGACCTCTGTGGAAGTGACCATTTCAACATTGCTAAAACCTGTGAATCCATCTGACGTTCCTCCATCATCAAGATGGAATTTTAAAAGGCTAACTGGCCTTTATATGAAGCTCTCTGTGCTGACAATCTGAAACCTGAACTTTTAATGACATTCCTGATGCCATAAAATGTTTTTCAGATGAACTAAATAACATAGCTGATGAGTGTATCCCAAAGTCCTCTGCAATTCCTCACGTACGAAAACCATGGTTTAATAATGACTTAAACAGGCTAGGAAGGCACGGAAGAAAGCCGAGCACTATTTCCGTCGCCATCCTATGGTCCACAATTTGGACAAATATAAATTTTAAACGCCAAAGCACGACGTACTTTTCAAGCAAAGTAAACGCCTATCTTGGCGAAATTATATATCAAAATTAATTTCGCACACCTATATCCAAGGTGTGGAATATGATCCAGAAAATCAAGGGTAAGGGCTCCAAGTTCTAGCATTCACCATCTCAAAGATGGAAACGAATTACTTACTAATAAATCTGATATTGCTAATAAACTTGGTGAGACGTTGGTTAAACATTCTTCCTCATCTAATTATGTACCTGAATTCCAAAAATATCAAAAACAGCAAGAAAAGAAAGCTATTAATTTCAATTCAAATAATGGGAAGACTACAATGAAACCTTTTCGATACATGAGCTACATACCGCTTTTGATCAGGTTTTCATGATACTGCTTCAGGGCTGATAACATACATTATCAACTCCTGAAGCACTTACCTGAATCATGTTTAGAGACGCTCTTACACATTTTTGACGACATTTGGACATCTGGAAATTTTCCTTCCTCGTGGCGCGATGCTATTATTGTTCCCATACCTAACCCTGACGGATCATACAGATCCTCTAATTATAGACCAATTTCACTCACTAGGCTGCGTTTGCAAACCATGGAACGAATGATCAACAATCGACTTGTTTGGTACTTTGAAACCAATAACCTTATAACTAATATACAATGTGGTTTCCGTAAAAAACCGTAGTACCATCGATCATTTAGTGTTTAGAATCTTTTGTAAAAATGCCATAATTAATAAACAACATGCAGTGTCAATCTTTTTGATTTAGAAAAAGCATATGACACTACATGGAAACATGGTATTTTAAGAGATTTACACGATTTTGGATTGAGAGGCCGTTTGCCCCAATTTATATCCAAGTTTTTAGCTGACAGGCAATTTCAAGTCCGCGTGGGTTCTACCCTGTCTGGACCATTATAATCAGGATCAGGGTGTCCCACAAGGCAGTATTTTGTCTGTCACACTTTTAGCATCAAGATCAACAGTTTATCCAAGGTTTTAAATGATTCAATAGATGGATCTCTCTTTTGTGGATGATTTTAATATTTCTTGTCGTGGTAAGAATATGCATACTATTGAACGGCAACTGCAGCTGTGTTTAAATAAAATACATAAATGGTGTCTTGAAAAACGGTTTTAAATTTTCCAAGTCCAAAACTAATTGTCTACACTTTTGTAGAAAAATATAAGCCCACATAAAGACCCGAACTATCTCTAAATGGCACTCCCATCAAAGTTGTGAAGGAGGCCAAGTTCTTGGGTATTATTTTGACTCACACTTAACGTTTCTACCACATATTAAAGCACTTAAAACTAAATGCCTGAAGGCACTTGACTTGTTGAAAGTCGTTTCCACTTCTAAGTGGGAGGGATCAAGCTACCCTCCTACATCTATATCGATCACTGGTACGTTCCAAACTTGATTATGGTTCCATCGTTTATGGTGGAGCCTGCAAAAGCAACCTAAAACTATTAGATTCTGTCCACCACCAAGGTCTGAGACTTTGTCTTGGCTCTTTAGAACTTCTGCCTGTTGACAGCCTCTACGTAGAGGCAGATGAGCCATCTCTTGCACAACGCCGTATCAAATTATCATTACAGTATATTACCAAACTGCTCTCAAACAAATCTAACCCTGCATATAACTGTGTCTTTCATCCCTTACGAGGATTTATACAACAAAAACCTTCTCTTGTTCCACCCTTTGGGCACAGAATTAAACCATTTCTTTCTGCTGCTGGCATTGAACTGATAATATGTCTCCTTCCCGTCTTTCTTTCTCCACCTTGGCAACTGGTGAGGCCTGAAGTTGACCTAACTCTGACACAGTTTAAGAAGTCTGAAACTAATGAATTACAGTATAAACAAGAATATAATCAATTAAAAATCAAATATAATACATATAAATCCTTATTTACAGATGGATCCAAGGCTGGTGGCGCTGTAGCTTGTGCCACTGTCATTGGGTCCAAGACAATATCATCTCGATTGCCTGATAACAGCTCTATTTTCACGGCGGAAGCTAACGCCATCTTAACAGCTTTAGAATATATTAACTCACACCGTAAATATAAACAATATATAATCTTTTCTGACTCTCTTCTTGCCTTCAGGCCATTAAAAATATTTCTTGCAAACATCCACTTTTATTAGAAATTATTGAATTGTATAATGAGCTTGCTACTGGCCAATGCGACATCGTCCTTTTGTTGGTTACCCAGCCACGTTGGCATTTCTGGGAACACTCATTGTTGATCTTGCTGCTAAGGCAGCACTCAACAAATTCTATGACTTCACTTCTTATCCCATACTCTGATATATCGCTTGCATTAGAACATACATCCGTGATCTAATGCAGAAGAAGTGGACACCCAAGTCGGTATTAATAAATTACATGAAATAAAACCCTACATTGGTTACACCTACTTGGGTTGTCAGTCCAGATTTGAAGAGGTCAATATATGACGATGTCGCATTGGCCATACCAGATATACCATGAATATTTATTGAAAGGCGAAGATCCTCCAGCTTTATATCCCTTTGTGATGAAGAATCACAGTCAAGCATGTCCTGCTTGACTGTGTTGAATATTCCATCACAAGGATAAGTATTTTAATGTCAAACATTGAAGGATCTTTTTATAATGTTAATTATCATTTAATAGTTGAATTTTTAAAAGAATTAGATTTGCTGACTGATCTGTAAATAGCTAAGCATTTTATTGTTGGTAGTTTATATTAGTAACTGAGATTGTTAGTATTGCAATTCCTCAAGGGGGTTGACGTAGCATAAAAATTATTGTCCTCCTGAGAGGGCACATGTAAGTCCCAAAACTTTCAAAGTCAATTTAAACTTGCTAGATTTTAAACGTAGCATCTCTTTTGTAATTTTAATTGTAGCTAATATTTCTTTACAATCGCCAGCAGCTGAAGGATGGTGTAAACCAACTAGGGACCATGCAGGTAGCCAAGGTACTGTAAGTCCCCATGGTCCCTGGTATGGTGATCTACCTTCAGTTGTTGGCGGTCTATAGCCTATTTTTATATTGTGTTGTTCCCTATAGTTGAAAAGTTTTAGATTTAATTACTAGTTTTTACATGTATATGTGTGATACCCTAGTTGTTTTACTGTCCTTCGTTGGCAGAATTTTATAATTTAACTTAAAATGTTGATATATTTATAACTTGCTTAAGTCACGATATGGCTGAAATATTGCCGATGTGACTTAAAATCTTAACTCACTCACTCACTCATATATACCACGCCAATATACCACTCGGATATACCGCACAAACATACTACAGAGATATACCAGGCTGATATACAACTCATATATACCACGCCAATATACCACACTCTCGGATATACCGCACAAACATGCCCTCAAATTGGCTGGTGATATAACAGGCTAATATATTAACAACAGTAGCTGTGGTCAATATCAGTGTCCACCACCTTTTTGCCCTTATAAATATGACAATATCAGTAGTATCTAAATGGATATAATCTTAATGTTGGGTGGGTTGTTTTGGTTTGTTAGCTGTTTAATGCCACCATCCGCAATATTCCAGCCATATGGCGGCTGTCCGTAACAATCGAGTCTGACCAGATAATCCAGTGATCAATGGCATGAGCATCGATCTACAATTGGGATACAATGACATGTGTCAAAAAGTCAGCCAGCCTGCCCACCTGATTCCGTTAGTCGCCTCTGACGACAAGTATGGGTTGCTAAAGATCGGAATTTGAGCTCGGCTCTTCAAGCGCCATTGTGTAAAGGCAGCCCACATTGATAGAAGGGAACGTTTAAAACCAAGTGCACCACCCTACATATACCAAACAAAATGAAACTTCTTTATAGTTTCGAGACAAATTGTCTCTCTGAAAACATTTAGCGCTGTTTAAGTCGGTCCATAATGGCATTTATTTTGTTTACAGTGTTAAATTCTATTTCAGGCATGCCAGGAGAGTTGCTTCTACGCATGCTCAGAATGATGATTCTTCCGTTGATTGTCTGCAGCAAGTTATTTCAGGTAAAATACCAAACTCTTTCAAACTGGCATCTCGGGGGTCATGTCAATCATTGTATTTCAATCTCTACATGGGCACAACAATGTAGAAGCCCAGTTCTGGTGTCCCCGCCGTGATATTGATGGAATATTGCTAAAACCGGTGAAAAACGTCCCTCACTCATTTCAGTCATTGTAATGAAGACTAATGCTTATGAACGTGAATAATTTTATGTTCATAAACAAGGTCATTTTCTACTCCCTTGTCACACAGGAATTGCATCTCTGACCCGAAGTCCAATGGGAAAGTTAGTGTCGTAGCTTTCGTCTTCATCGTAGCAACAAACAACAGTCTGGTCTTTGTATAGAGTATGATTGCTCTACATTTCCATCATTAAACCAGGTAAATTCTAAAATCACGCTTCGTGTAAGATGTAATTGGATAAGATAAACACTGTAAATTAATATACAACACATAAATATATAAATGAATAAATAGTTTTCAATTGTACATGTATGTCTTATTAAAATCAATGGCTGAATGTACATAGACTTTTGATACAGAGAAGCTAAGTGGATGATTGTGTTTCTTTAATATTTGTTGAACCTGCAGAGACCAAGATAAATGCATTTTATACGTCAGTGCAGCTGACGTAATGATGACGTATATAATTGTGCTGCTGTATTGTTTCTGACAGGGTCTGAGCAGTTGAGTGTTGATGAAAGTGTCACCTCGAGAGATAATGGAAACTCAGGATATATTCGCCGACATGCTCAGGTAGTTGCAAGGACGCACTTCGTTGGCGTCTCTTTTTGTTGAAGTTAAGGCATTTGTAGGACGACCCAGGACATCATGTTTGCGTCCTGTGTTCGCTCGCTCCGCATCCTTCATTGTCCTCCCTCTTTCTTGTTCACAATGAACTCCTTCCACCCCGACTCAATCAATGGAAGCTGTGGTGAACCACAGAACGTAATCTTACCAGTTTAGTTCCGGTTGGAAACACACCACGGTTCATTAATACATGTACACACAGAGAATATAGAATATACTTAGTTTCCTTTCACGTGAACAGAAATAGGATGTCACGACCATCGAAGTATCGAGAAGTGTGCCGCAGAACATGCTTTTCCAGTTCTTATCTAGTAGATATGTGCACGCTGACATCGACCATGCTGCGGTTGTTATTTATTCGTAGTTTCCCCCTTTTCATCATATCGTCGTTTTAATAGCACCTGCCATTTCCTTCGGGTTGGTTCAAGTTCAAAGTTACCTGAATGTGAAAATACATTAACACATGTGAAGGTCGTGTTGAGTTCATATAGTTCCACTTCTAACTGATCTTCGTGTTTGTAATACAGTTCTGTGTATGCTCCTTTGTGTCCTGTTGCAGGAACGTTGTGCCGGACAACGTGGTGGAAGCGACATTTCAATGAACAGGTGGGTTGTGTTTCCAGTGATCATTCTGATAGGAAGTTTTACACGCAACACAACTGTCCGGACGTGAAATATGCTTTTCACCAATTACGTACACAAATAGATCAATCAGTTTGGTAAAAGGAATTTACAGTCATAAAACATTCTCTCCTCAGTTGTACCTCTTCCCCACTGACAGCGATTATCGGTGGGTGGAGTCTCACGAATTTGCGTGTGGTCGACTCTCGTCTGTTGTATGTTGAAGCAATGCTTTGTGTTTCCAGGCGGGTCGGGTTCTGACATTAA